>NC_090887.1:2714893-2734893 GCF_036669925.1 Montipora capricornis
TGTAGGAAGACGTCAAAACTGTATTCATAATGTATTTAATGGTGTTAATTTCGCGAAAAAAGACTTTGATGGCATCCTTTCGAAAGGGTAGATCGACAACAACGTCGTCCACACACAGATTAGTGCACCATTTCCGGTGAAAGGGCAAAGGATTGACAGGATATCATAGTTTTGACTGCTGCGCGCACTGCGGGCGCGGGTTCCGTATGCACGGTTCGTTTCATTTATAACCCCCTCTTGAAATATATAGACATTTATTTTATCGCGGAATCTTTTCAAGGGAACACACGAGCCCAACAAAGTGACCTGCTCCCAACTAAGTGGCTTCAAAGCTCAGTTTGTAGAGCATTGCAACAGCATCGCAGAGGTCCTGGGTTCGAATCCCGTTGGGGCCACCTGGACTTTATAGGTGTCTGTAAGAGACAACTAAGAGCGTGAATCACTTTTCCATTTCGTTTATGACCTGCACTTAAAATATAGAGTTCGTAAGACTCGAAGGTGTCGTCTGGTCTTCCTAGGAATGCTGGTTATTTCTTAGAAAGATAAGTTCAATGGGATCAGGACCTCGAGGGACGGGATTGCGACCCGCAACCTTCGCACGCGACAGAGCATAAGTAAGGACGAGGGCTACGCGACAAAAAATCCAGTTTTTCTACGACTTTGTATTTAATGTTCAGGAACTAAAGTTACGCTATAGAAATGTCAAGGAAGAGAATCAATTCATCGCCATGGGCTCTAGTCCTTATGCAACAGAACTTAATATCTGGTCATTTCGTATTTTCTGTCGTTCTTTCGCAGAATGCTCAAGTGATATCCTAAAAGGCAGAACAGACGTATTCCTAGAGCATTCGTTTTGCTTAGTAACTGAAATCATCTTCGTCGACGCCGTTCTTACTTAAAATGATTTTTTTTTTCAAAATTCGAGCGGGCGTGTTGAGATTACGGGCCAAGTTTTGCCTACCTTAAATTTTTGAACCTCCAAATAGAAGACAAGATCCTTTTCCAGGCGAGGAAAGCCATCGGGTTCACCATGAGATTGCAAATAGCGTCGGAAATATTCCATTTTTAATGAAAGTCGCCCGTGTATTGACTGTAAAACCTTCTTGAAGTTGTCTTTATCATCTTTGGTCGGTGCAGAGCGACCAGTACTCTGGAATGAGTTAAGAACAACTGTTTGGTCCTTCTATTCAACTTAGTTCATTTTATCTGAATTTGACAACACCGGTGGGGAGGAAAACACAACAAGGCAAGGCCCTTACAGGGGTGGGGTGTGACAACACCAGGAACTCCTTGCCCAAGACTTTGTGAATTTTATCAATGTGGGCTCTTCAGCGGCCCCCAGAGTTTATGACCGAGGGTTGTACTTATAGCCCTCATCCTAGAGGACTTGTAAGGCTAACTATAATGATCTGCAGATGTAATAAGAATATTTTAGAAAGACTCCTTCTTCAGCTACGAGTTCTTCAGGCCGGGGTTCGGACCACCCACCTCCCGCACGGCAGGCCGTACCGACTGAGCCAACAGCTCTGAGGTGAAATCAGGACATTCTTCCAAGACTAAAATCTTTTCAGGTTAAACTTAATTTCTTTGTGATCGATACAATAAAAACGGAAGGCATTTACAATGGCAAAATCGATCCTCTTTGGCAAACTCGCAAGAGATTAACGCACCTTTGCTTTTCTCGTCCTTCTTCTGTAAAACTGCAAGAAACTCTGTGAGCTGTCGAAAGTGTCTGCCTTGTTGAAACTGGCCGGTGTATTGGGCGTGCCTTCATGGGGACCATTGGCATCTTGAGCGTGCTAAAAAAAACATCAAAAATGAGCTAAGAACAAGAACACTGTTACATTATAATGATCTTGTTCACATTCTTATTGGATTTTTTAATGGGAAAAAAAGAAATGCGACAACGATCAACTTTCCAAAGAGGTCATTCTGTGTATGCTGTGATGATTGGCGGATCTTGATATACTTTTCCAGTCTCCGTTTTTTAAACTGCCTCTGTCTTAAGATGAAATGTGATGTTCAAGGTTTGCATGTTCAATGCAGATGGGAGCAGTTAACTTCAACTGCAACGTCATGGTTCGTTCATGCTCAGATCTTGGATACCTGATGCATACTTATATTGCTTTAGAGTAGCACAAAAATCTGGCACGGCACTCCGAAATCTCGGTACCGTACCTTTTTTTTCCGAGTACGGAACAGTGGTAAAATTTAAGAATCCGATCCCACCAACGCGTCGGCCAACACGTCGGCCAACGCGTCGGTCGACACACCACCGACACCAACGCGTTGGCCGACAGTCGACCGACAGTCGGCCGACAGTCGACCGTCAGTCGGCTGACAGTCGACCGACAGTCGGCCGACGTGTTGGCCGACGTGTTGGCCGACGCGTTGGTGGGATCGGATTCTTAAATTTTACCGGAACAATAATTTTTTCGTGTTTAAACAATCACTAAAGGCATATTAAGCACCCGTGCCAGAAATTATCGTGGTGCCGAGCATGTCTCTGGAGGTGTGCCGGCACTCCGAATATTGGTACCGTGCCACGATTTTGCAGTGCCGTGTCAATTTTTGTGCTTGTGTAAAAGGGGATTTAAACACTTCAATAGTTACGATTGTAATTGTGATACAGAATACAAATAAATATTTTGAAATGGTACAGTCTCGACGAAACGGCCGTCGTCTTGGTTAAGTTAAATTTTTGTCTCCTTTTTTAAACTAGCTTTTTCAACTGAATCTACACATGGCCCCAAAACTGTCCGATTAAGGTTACTTCCCACAACACTTTTACACTATTTTGATACTATATTTTAGCGTACAACCCTTCTGCTGATCAAAAGAACCGGAACTCCTAAATTCCAGGTTTGCGACGTACATTTTGTGGTAAATGTATTGTTTTCTCCAAACGAGATTTCACGCGTTCTTGAATTTACCTTGTGATTTCGTAGTTCACCGAGAAGAAAAGAGAAAAGACTAAGGCAGACAGAGCATGCAACCTGCCAAAGATCATGAATGTCAGTTACGTACCTTGAAGAAACTTTTAAAGCAGGTTTGCACGTCAGAAAGTACAAATTGCTGAGCCTCAGCGAAAACTGGGGAATTGGGTCGCTCATTCTCCACTTGATCAATAAGAGATTGTGGTAGACCAATGGAGCTATAACGAAGGCAATCAGGTTACTTTGAATATTTAGCAAAGAGATTTTAACATCTTAACTAAATCATGAATTATTTAAGTGCCTCTGAACTTAGTATGCAGTTGAAAGGCCACCATATTGGACGCGCAGCCAGGACAGAATTGGGACTAGTGGGGGAGGGGATAGGTAAGGCACCTGCCCACTCTAATTTTTCGCCCCCCCCCCCCCCCCTCCCCATTGTCCTCTTCCCTGAAAGTTTTTTTTTAGGTCGGCCCAGCGCTCTCTCCCTTTTTTCGTCCAAGATGGCGCCATGGAGTAAATCAAAGGATAATTCATCGCTTTTACCGATATAGCCTGCTCTAGAGGCCACCCTGACTCAGTATTTTTTCCCAGAGAGGTCAAATTTCGGCACAGTAAAACATGCATTTTACGTTAACTGGTTGCGAAATGTATAAAGTTGACAAACTGAATTGGCAGTTTGTTCCACGACCGAGCTGTTAGGAGTCATGGGCCTACCCCTGAGATGACGTCACAAGCTGTTTTACAATCTCTAGATCTCTACTTTCTCAAATCCCATAATACACCTTTCGTACCCCCCAAACATTTGCATAGGCATCATTTCTCTGGGAACATCTGCATGTCCCGAAACTGGGAACAATGATTATGCAAAATGTTGGGGGATAAACAAGGTCTATTATGGGATTTAAGAAAATAGTGAATTCCAGGTTTTCGAAAGAGCTCTTGCAATGCAAAGCAGTTTGTGACGTCAACACAGGAATAGGCTCATGCCTTACTCTAGTTCAGGCGCTGGACAAACGACTTCCGGTTTTTATTTGATAAATGTTACCGCGCACAAAAATTGGGATTTCGAAGTAAAATCGGCGACACCTTTCAATCGGTGAACAGGTTTATCTTAGCAAAATAAAATATTTCGGGTAAAGGGAACTTTAAGTGACTGGCTGGAGCCATATCACTGAATCGAAGACTGTCTTTATGGAAGGTGACCACGAGAAAGAATAACTGTCTGTCTGAATGGCAGACAGAAAGACGTATTGTTATAACGCTGAGTTTTTTCCTCCAGCAGCGCGCGCTCTCATTGGTTACTTCGGGGTCACATGACATCTAAAAATAAAAACTGTTTCCTGCCAAAAGGCTCTGAGCGGGCAACAGTGCAAAAGCTATGACGTCAGAGGGTAACAGTGCACTGTTACCCGCGAATGTTGACCGACGACCGCCGTTCCTGTTGCCGTTGCAAGTTTTTCTCGAATCTCAATGTTTCCCCCGGCTGCGCCTTGCGGAAACATTGAGATTCTCGGGAAACAAAATGAACTGTTTCCCTCGGGACCAGTCATTAAGTGTTCATTGTTTTGCTGACTACTGACAGAATTAGAGGCTCTCCTTGATGAGATCCGGGTAACACTAATAATTACCTTCTTGATATGGCGTCAAAATACGTCCTAAAAAACAAAAGTGACCAGCTAAGACAAGTGACATTTACCACTATACAGAATTTTCCCTCAGAACAAAGCAGTGGCTGCAGTGGTGAGAGTACTCGCCTCCCACCAATGTGGCCTGGGTTCGATTCCCATACTCGTCGTCATATGTGGGTTGAGTCTGTTGGTTCTCTACTCTGCTCCGAGAGGTTTTTCTCCGCGTACACCGGTTTCCCCCTCTCCTCAAAAAGCAACATCTGATTTGAATTGCGTTAATTTGTTGATTTCAGTCTACAGTGTCCGTAATTAGGGCTCCAGCGCTAGAGGACTAAAAAGTTCCTTTCCTTTCCTCTATCCGATCCATTTAACTGTCACATAGTGTCCTTTAAGTCCAAACGCCGACTACTTATTAACAATTTAGGTTAACGTTAGGACTAGGGGTTATCATAACCGTTAAATTTAATTTGAGTGAGGAGAGGTTAAGAAGTTAGAAGGACACTTCATTGACAAATGAAACTAGAGGTGGTAGATAAAGCAATCTGCCCGTTAGCTGAGAAAGATTATAAACAAGTTGCCTGGCAACGGTCAAAAGAGCAACTGAACTATTAGAGTCCCAGGTAGGGGGAAACCTTTTGCCCGTTGCCAAGCAACCGATTTATCAACTTCACAGACATTTTTTGTAAAAGAATTTCTGGGCACAAGTGATCAGGATGTTTGGGGAAAATGTTAAGGGGAACTTTTTAGAGAAGGGAGGGGAAGGGGGTGGAAGAGATGGATATATCATACGCAGTCATAGCGTTCCAAATAATTTCCAACTGATTGTAACACGAAGGAACATTTGTTGTGCGGTGAAAAAGCACATTCATCCACTTACTTGAAAATATGTGTTGCTTGTTGAGCCTTTTGCACCTTCTTAGCTGGTAAAATAGCGTTGTATTGTTCAATTTCTAGGTACATAAGAAGCTGGTTCAGTGCTTGTCTTCCTTCCATGTTTTGCACGTACTGCTTAAAAGCCGAAACAGTCCTGCAAGATAAACATCAATTTCAGTTCTCGTTTCCAGTTCCAGCCGTCCATACCCAAGACGGCAGAGGTTTCACGGGCACAGAATCCGTCTCGTTTCTGTGTCGGTGTTTGGCTGCCAACGAACGGCTTCCTAACGATCACGACGAAGTCGGTCTCGCGTTCGCGACAATGAACTCGGATGCATAGCTTGGTGTGTGGTCCACACTTAAGGTGGTTGTACAGGCCACTTTCAAAAATACCACAAAACTCTTTGTTTGCCCTCCAAAATATTGCATACGAATTGTTTCTAGTTTCTCTTAGGACTCACAATGGTCCCAAGAGAAAATAAAAACAATGCTTATGAAACATTTCGGGGGACAAACAAAGAGTACTATGGTATTTTTGAAAGTGGGCTGTACAGACCCTGCAATTAGATTCACGTTACTTGCTGTAGGCGTCACAAAGTGACCCTCTAACCATGGCCTTAACCAGAACCCTAACCAAGGAGCATTACATGAATTTCTTAGGCTTGTCGGTACACGTTCTTGTGACACACTGTGACGTTCATGCAAAATACCATGAATCTGATTATCTATCGGTAGTGTAAGAGCACCAAGCCTCATATATTCTGCATAATATAAATTCGGTCCATAGGACAATAATTTGTTTACTAAAGCCTAAAATAGGGGGTGCAGGGATGGCGCAGTGGTGAGAGCACTCGCCTCTCACCAATGTGGCCCAGGTTCGATTCCTCGACCCGGCGTCATATATTTGGGTTGAGTTTGTTGGTTCTCTACTCTGCACCGAGAGGTTTTCTCCGGGCAATCCGGTTTCCCCTCTCCTCAAAAACTAACATTTGACTTGTTGTGTTAATTATTAATTTCACTTTACAGTGTCCCCAATTAGTGCTCCAGCGCTAAATCTACTAGACACTTAAATAAAGTTCCTTTCCTTTTTCCTTTCCTTTCCTAGTGAGAATTATGCGATTCTGGATGACAATTAGGTTTGCTTTACCCTTACGAAGCAAGCAAATACACAAGCAACATACACAAAATTAACGAACGGAATGATATATGAAATGAATCATGTATTGAACTGCGGATATAAAATCAAGTGAAGCTAAACTGCGTAGAGAAGCCTGAGAATTTCAGATCCGCAACAAGGTTTGAACCTCGCGATTACGGTGCGACGCTCTAACCAAGTGAGCTATGAAGCCACTAATGTTGGGAGCTGGTCATTTGTGGGTTCCCATTTTCCCGTGAGGTATGAATCAATGTACGAAATGATTACATGAAATGAATCATATATTGAACTGAGATATGAAATCAAGTGAAGCCATGATCCTCGTAGTTATGAACGCAATTTTAGCGATTGTGTGGAGAAGCCTGAAAAATGCAGAACTTCAACGGGGCTTGAATCCGTGACCTCGCGATGCCGGTGCGACGCTTTAACAAAGTGAGCTATGAAGCCACTGTTTTGTTGTGAGCTGGTCATTCCTTCATCACGGGAACCTTAGAACACACAAATGACCAGCTCCCAACATCAGTGGCTTCATAGCTCAGTTGGATAGAGTGTTGCACCGCCATCGCGAGGTCACGGATGCAAATCCCCCTGGAGTCCTGAATTTTTCAGGCTTCTCTACGCAATTGCTAAAATTGCACTCATAACTGCGAGGATCATAGCTTCACTTAAATACACAAAATTAGTAGCGTATTGATCATTGGTAGCTCTCGATGGAACAAGACACTAACTAACAACAACAAGTCAATCCGTCTCACTATATTTCTTCTGTTTATGATCGCATCGCTAGCAAAAACCATCACGTCCTCTATTTTTTTTTCCTTTGTAGTTAATCACCAGATGCCAATCTCGACCCCAGAGCTCTTCTCTTGACTCTTCTCTTGAGAGAAGAGATCTGGGTAACCCTGAAACAAAGTGTTAGTTTCGTGAAGAACAATCAAAAGCGTCTCTAATCGGTGCATTCTTGTTAGCACGAGCCACGTGGCCAATGTTTGGCTATAAAAACCCTGCTGCGCATGTTCTCCTACACTGAGTTTCCCGAAAAAGCTTACATAACAATGGCCACAACCAGGTTTTCTGAGCCCGCGAGACTGAGCACCCCCAGCAAACAATTATTTTAACGAAAACCGCTGGTCAGCAACCTGGTTCTGGTCATTGCTGTCTAAGGTCTTCCGAGTTTCCCAGAGCCTTGGCGTCGATCCGAAGCCCTGGTGACGAGAATGCACCAGATGCCATCTATATCGTATCGCTCGTAAGAAAAAGATGATTTTTTAAGACTTTCTACCAATGTTGGTAATTTTGTAGTATCAAAAATTCCAATATAACACACTTCCCTACCCTTTGTTCTCTAAGACGTCCACAAAATCCGGAATGGCAGGTTTTACAGGTTCGGCCTGTTTCTTCTTCTCAGAATCTGAGCCCTCTTCGTCAGACTCGACAGCTTTCTTTTTCTTGTTGTCAAAGGAGACATTCTTGGTTGACTTGCCTTTCTTTTTCGTTTTCGTTTTTGTCTTGTTGGCCTGTGAAGGTAGTAGTAGTAATAGTAGAAGTAGTAGTAGTAGTAGTAGTAGTAGTAGTAGTAGTAGTAGTAGTAGTAGTAGCAGTGGCAGTAGCAGTAGCAGTAGCAGTAGCAGTAGCAGTAGCAGTAGCAGTAGCAGTAGCAGTAGCAGTAGTAGTAGTAGCAGCAGCAGCAGCAGCAGCAGCAGCAGCAGTAGTAGTAGTAGTAGTAGTAGTAGTAGTAGTAGTAGTAGTAGTAGTAGTAGTAGTAGTAGTAGTAGTAGTAGTAGTAGTAGTAGTAGTAGTAGTAGTAGTAGTAGTAGTACAAACGACAATGATGCCCACACTATTAATGCCAGTGATGGTGTGATGATGAAAAAAGACGACAAAAAGGGGGAATTTGGGTGGTACGATTTTTGTCAACAAATGTGTATGCAACTAGCAGTAAATTGACGGACTTTTTAAAAACATTTCAATCTACAAAACTGTGATAAAATCTTACTAACCGAATGAAAAGGCTTGGTTACTAAGAATGGCATCGACCGTCAAAAATGGCATCGCTTGTTTACGAAAGGGAAATTAGCTGCTCCGAGAGGTTTTTTTCCGGGTTCTCCGGTTTTCCAGTCTCCTCAAAAACCAACCTACGATTTGATACAGGGGATTTGATTTGGTTTCTGCAGTGTTCCCAATTTGTGCCTCAGCGGTAAATTCGCTAGTTACTTCGCACTCTATATATGGAGATCACCTTCACACGTACCTATGACGATACGCCTATTACCACTTCTTTGAGTAACGGTCATTGAAAGCAACAGCTTCAATTTAAATTGCAATAAGAGACCAATTCGGCTAAGTTACTGTCGTACCCAATTCAAATCCTTTCGGAGTAAACCGTTTTGTTCCAAGTATTACCATATCATTTAAATGTGAATGCTACATTATTTATCATGCCAATGCAATACACAAAGCATCTTAACCCCTAGAGATTTGAATTGGGTACAACATTGAGTTAGCCGACTTGGTCTATTATAAGAATATGCTCCTAAATGCTTTCTATCGCCAGAAAACCAAACTCAGTTGTTCGAGCGCTGTAGTTCAGCAGCGCTTCATATACGCCGCTAACGAGAACTAACAAACAATTTTGTGCATTTTGACGGACCAAAGGCCTTCTTACATCTTGAAAAATACAAACGTACCTTAGTTGGTTGCGGAATTATTGGTCTTGTTGGTGAATCTGTTCCTGGTGAAGCGCGACTGGCGTCAATTTCCTCAGCCATAGCTAATGACGTGTACAATCTGCGTTGTCTCTGAGACGGGGTTGAACCAGGATGCCTTCAATTTTATGATAAAAATAAATATAATTTCAGGTGTTGTTTTCGTTTTCCTTTCAGTGATGAATTTCTATTGTGGCTTTTTTTTATATGAAGCTAAGTTGGCCCAATGCCGTGTGAGATTGCCCGAATAAGATTCCACACGCATTCACTCGCATTTGACGCTGGTTTCATTAACTGCTTCAAAATCTGATTGGATCATGCAATCAACTTGATCGCTTTGAGTCAACCGGCCCGAGTACAAGCTACCTTTAACCTCTTGTTACCTTTTTACCCAGCGTCCTGAGCTGGAAGCGAAGTAGCGACTTTCCTCTTCCCTCACACTAGCAACAATGGACGCGCGGTCTGAACTGTCCTTCTGCGACCTGGAAACGAAGAGCGAAGAATGTGTTCTTACAGTTTCACCCAAATGTACACGTACATTTTTGTAACGAGTCCTTTTTTAGGCTCATCAATGTCACGTGTTTAAATTAAGTTTTTCAGTTTTTCAGTTTTCATTGGCGAGCATTGAACTGTACTCAACATACCTGACAAACGTATCTTGTTCACTTTGCTTAAAAGCTTCCCACGAAGGCTCAAGCCTTTTGGTAGCATGGTCCTGTTAAATATTCAAACGATATCAGGAGGTCAGCGGAGACAAAAACAAAGCAGTATTGACAATAATAGTGTTTAATGAAGAAAGTTAACCATCATAAGTTCGTAAGTCTTCTGCGATTCTTCAATCTCGTTCACGTTGGCACATATAACATGGGCGAAGGATCCTTAGTTAATGGATTGTTACGAACGATATTCAAGACAAGATGAAGTATGCAACCACGAAAATAATGTTTATAACCAAATTGCTTTGAACGTTTTTTCAAAGAAGAGGTTTTTGCTCGAAATAAATGAAGTTTACAACTGGTTATTCTGGTTTTTAAATTTTGCAGGCACCATCTTAAATAATTGCGACGCGCTACGGGCAACATTGTGGCGACCGGGAAATCTGACACTGCACGGAAGCGATTCTTAAAGTTAGTGCTTGCGTCAAATCACAGTTGATGTTGAGCGGGGTGGAACCCCGTACTTAGATCTCTCTCTTGAAGACGCCTTTCCCATCGCCTTTCTGGGGCCCGTTTCTCGAAAGACCCGAGCACTTTGAAGGCCCGAAAAGTCATTTGCGAGACTGCCATCCGCGTGCTTTAAAAAGAAGATCTTTTGAGATGCTTTCAAAATAATATATAGGAAGCACGATAACTGTGAAGTTTGACGACTTAAAACCTCTCCTTTCTTGAGATACAGAGGGAATTGTGAAAACCGATAAAGGCCCAAAAAGTTTCGGGACCTTCGAGAAACGGACCCCTGGTCGCGAAAATCATGACAAGGGACAAGAATTTACGACAAATCAGTCACAAGGGTAAATAGGAAACGAACCAGTGACGAAATTACTATTCTTGATCCATCGAAGTCTTCTACCCAATTTTGAGTTCGTAAATGGCATGGTTTTCGTGAGGTCTACATGTCTTTCCTTGACGAACTTATTTATAATTAGCACAATAAGAAAGCGCTCATTTACTGGTGAATTGAGTTCGATTTGCGGAATAAGACCTAAGAGTAGAAAACAATCTGATATGTTTTTCCTTTTAACACATATTACAATCAGGAGACAAGACAGAATCAGTGACATAATTGGAAGTTAGTTAGGAATACTTACTTGAGCTGGTTTGAAAAACGCCAGCGGTAAGTCGTTGGTCGAGTGGAGAATGCGTTCTAGTCTCAGTCTTTCAGATTGAGGTAGTCCAATGCTCATTTCACAGTCTACACGAATATAAAAAAGATACCATTTAGGCAAACTATAAAGAATAAAGCTATAAAAAGACGAAGAAAACTAGCGAATTAGAACACAATTTCAAGCACGTAAGGCGAACTCTCAGCGCGTGGTGACAAATTAAACTCACACGGAAGCCTTAATCTACGTACACGACGGCAACCTTGACAAGAAAGCCGCTGGATAATAGCATTGAATGAGCAAGACAGTAAGGGCCAATTATTTAAACAAAGTCTAAATTAGGCCGCGGCTTAAGACAATTAGTGGACCTCCAAATCTATTTATAAGCGGTATATTTTAAGTAGATAAATTGCTGTCTAGTCTGGAATGCAAACCTTCTTGTTACCATCAGCAGCAGATAATATTTGGATATGATTGTTGGCAATATTGAAAATGGCTTAGGACACGGTTTTGTTGAACATTGTCTAAACTATGTTTTAATAATCGACCCTAAGTCTCAAGCAACACATCTTGGCCTGCTCCCAGCAATCATCAGTGCAGTTTCAATGTCTTTAAGTTAGAAGGGGTCGCCGACTGACCGGAATCACAGAATGAAAAAACTCCAGTCAAAAAAGAGTTCCTAAAAGAATTAATCCTTACCATTTGCAATATACTTGTTAAAAATCGCCCAGGCATTGACTAGTCGGAGATATCGGTCACCTGATCTCTTTTCAGCCGCGGTAAAATCAGTCACATCCAACCAGAAGAGAAGTGAAAACAGCAGAGTTTTATCGTCTGTGCAATTGCTGAAATTTAAAATATACCAAAATCACGACAGTCTTGATGTTTTAGGTAAAAAATAGGGACTAAGGAAAATTGGAGCCCTTGGCCATAACTAAAATTGCAATTGTCATACTAGATATAGGTCAGGGCACAGTTGTTTGTAAATAAGACTCGGGTCGCATAAATCACCATTCCTTAAGTCCATGCACACCCAATTTTGACATCCAACACGAAGTGTTCCTTTAAGTCTACGCAGAAGGACATGACCTCGAAGCGTGTAACTTGCAACTCTTTTCCTTGCAACAAAGCTGGGGATTTCAAGACACCAATTTTACGCTCAAATATGGACAAAAATACGATCCAAGCTGGACACGCGGGAAAATGTACGAGCTACGTTACATCCAAATATGGAAATTTTAAAATTAAAAAAAAATCCAGCTCTGAACCAGAGTGAAACGCTTCAAGGTCACGAGCTTTCCCAAGAGCTTCCCCAAGAGTTCTTATAGCCTAACGCCGTTGAGCTATAAGAACTCTTGGGGACTGAGTTAGGACAAGTTATTTTCTTTCAAATTGTAGAGTTGAATTCGTAGACAACTGAAGGCAATTCTGTCGTAAAAGAAAGATTTAAACCCTTTAGCCGGCCAGTGTAATCGAATACTGCCTCGGCTTAACATTTCTGTCTCACGGCCGCTTTAAGCTATCACCAATACCCTCTGCGATGCTACTTTGTAATTTTTCTTCCCAAAATCGGCCACAAACTCCGCTTTTTTGGAAAAAAATGATAGAAAACTTTCCCTCGTATTTTTACATAATTCTTACTTTTCCAGGTAGCGTTTAAAAGGGCAACCAGCCTCCTTTTCGCCACGGAGAGCTGAAGTAAAGTGCTCTTCAGTCCTAAAAATACCAAACGTTGAAAATGAGGATTTTAATTATAGTAAAATAAAAAAAACAGAGCCAACGTTTTTGGTAATGAGAAAACTGATCTTGCCAATCCTTTATCGAGTAAGCTTGTTTGTCAGTGAAAACCCGCCATGTTGTTGGCGCTTATGCGAGCATTAATAAGGCAAGACATTTTCCCAATGTAGGAGCGCATTACAAGTCTATGGAATCACTTCCAAAACCCTTGGCCTTGATCTTGGTATTCCCCGACAAATGTACGAGCACCCTCTTTTATTTGCCTCCTTCCACCCCAATCAAGCTACCACATTTATCTTTAATTCAATAATTGACCTGTACTCGTTGTAACGATTTATACACCTTATTCCAAAATTAGGGGCACCCAACGAGAATATAGTTCAAAACCACACCATTGCTAAACGTATTTTAGTATTTAAACGGTAGAATGAGGCATATTTTTATTCCCCAAAAATTTTTCATCTGTTCGGATTCCCTAGCTGAAAGTTTAGTGATCCGAAAATTATAGGGATCAAAACTTACCTTTTCGAAAATGTCAGCCAGAAAAAAGGCTTCCGAAAATTCTAGGTGACCTATTTAGGGTAAAAAACCCGTTTAAAATGGGCATTTATACCATGTTTTAGATGTTCAAAAATCCTAGGACAGGCAGGCAAGCAAGGAATTTTACAACAAATGTTCCGAAAATTCTAGATCTCAAATCGTCTTCCTTAAGTCCATGCACACCCAATTTTGACATCCAACACGAAGTGTTCCTTTAAGTCTACGCAAAAGGACATGACCTCGAAGCGTGTAACTTGCAACTCTTTTCCTTGCAACAAAAACTTAAAGCTGGGGATTTCAGCACACCAATTTTATGCCCAAATATGGACAAAAATACGATCCAAGCGGGACACGCGGGAAAATGCACGAGCTACGTTACATCCAAATAAGGAAATTTTAAAATTAAAAAAACTCCAGCTCTGAACCAGAGTGAAACGCTTCAAGGTCACGAGCCGTAGTCCCAAGAGCTTCCCCAAGAGTTCTTATAGCTCAACGCCGTTGAGCTATAAGAGCTCTTGGGGACTGAGTTAGGACAAGTTGTTTTCTTTCAAATTGTAGAGTTGAATTCGTAGACAACTGAAGGCAATTCTGTCGTAAAAGAAAGATTTAAACCCTTTAGCCGGCCAGTGTAATCGAATACTGCCTCGGCTTAACATTTCTGTCTCACGGCCGCTTTAAGCTATCACCAATACCCTCTGCGATGCTACTTTGTAAATTTTATATCCAAAATCGGCCACAAACTCCGCTTTTTTGGAAAAAAATGATAGAAAACTTTCCCTCGTATTTTTACATAATTCTTACTTTTCCAGGTAGCGTTTAAAAGGGCAACCAGCCTCCTTTTCGCCACGGAGAGCTGAAGTAAAGTGCTCTTCAGTCCTAAAAATACCAAACGTTGAAAATGAGGATTTTAATTATAGTAAAATAAAAAAAACAGAGCCAACGTTTTTGGTAATGAGAAAACTGATCTTGCCAATCCTTTATCGAGTAAGCTTGTTTGTCAGTGAAAACCCGCCATGTTGTTGGCGCTTATGCGAGCATTAATAAGGCAAGACATTTTCCCAATGTAGGAGCGCATTACAAGTCTATGGAATCACTTCCAAAACCCTTGGCCTTGATCTTGGTATTCCCCGACAAATGTACGAGCACCCTCTTTTATTTGCCTCCTTCCACCCCAATCAAGCTACCACATTTATCTTTAATTCAATAATTGACCTGTACTCGTTGTAACGATTTATACACCTTATTCCAAAATTAGGGGCACCCAACGAGAATATAGTTCAAAACCACACCATTGCTAAACGTATTTTAGTATTTAAACGGTAGAATGAGGCATATTTTTATTCCCCAAAAATTTTTCATCTGTTCGGATTCCCTAGCTGAAAGTTTAGTGATCCGAAAATTATAGGGATCAAAACTTACCTTTTCGAAAATGTCAGCCAGAAAAAAGGCTTCCGAAAATTCTAGGTGACCTATTTAGGGTAAAAAACCCGTTTAAAATGGGCATTTATACCATGTTTTAGATGTTCAAAAATCCTAGGACAGGCAGGCAAGCAAGGAATTTTACAACAAATGTTCCGAAAATTCTAGATCTCAAATCGTCTTCCGAACAGATATTTTCCGAAAATTGCCGTTGGGTGCCCATGCAAAATGGCCGCCACTTTAGTATTCTTTAGTTTCCATGCAAATTGGCCCTGTTGGCCTCGTTCAAGGTTAAATATTCTTTCGAATTTTACGTTTGAAAGTGAGGGCATAAGGGCCAATTTGCATGGAAACAAAAGAATACTCAAATGGCGGTCATTTTGGAATAAGGTGTATTTTCCTTTTCATTATCTAGACGTTACTGCTCTTAGCTTGCTCCCGTTATATTGAAATTCTTTGATTGCACTCACGTGATAATACGGCCATGTCGGTGCCAAAACAATAGAAAAATGTAGCTCAAGATTTGCATAATAATAGAATCAAATTCCCAAAAGACTTTTTCTCTATCGTTCTTTCCACCAATATGGCGGCCGTGACGTCAGATGTATCAAAGAATAATGTATAAACAGTCTAATTCGCTCCAAGTAAAGAGGCCGTGTCACGGCAGTGCAGGTCATTTTGTGTAGTTTTACCAACTAATTACTTCTAAAATTTGGTTTTATCAACGGAGTTGATGATGTAAATTGGCCACCGTACAGAGATTCTAAAAGCATAAAACCAATTTTAGTACACAACTTCCCCACCGACGCAGCACGATAGTTTCTTTAGAAACTACCCCTTTCATCAATTACTTCTAACCTACACAACTTAAAACCTCGTGGCAAAAAATGTCCGACTGTCGAGCATAAAGAATTTTAAGTTACAAACAACACAGAACACAATTGCAATCCATTTTAATCCTCTTCAGTTTTCCCTATCCCTACCTCCTTTTGTATTTCTTGTTTTAATCAAACCTTTCTTCAGTGTTTTAGGTAGTTATTTTTACGCTTCGCTTGATTTGGTTACCAGTTCGCAGTCGCTGAATTTGGCTGATTTTAGTGACACGGCCCTTTTATGGAGGGTCCAAAGTTCGATCTGCTGCAGACGCTCCCCTTACTGTGAACCCAGTCGATACCAGGTAAGCCGGTTTCGAATTTCCAAAAATCCATCCGCGCGCATTGAGTATAAAAACAAACATATATTAGAAAATGACATCAGATATAAGATAACTGACATAGGACATACGTGCAATACCCGTGTCAGGTGTAAGGCTAAAGGCCTTCACGTTAGAAACACAAAATGCAGCTATTTTCCATGGCAAAGCAAGAAAATTATTCTATTGTTTTGATGCTGATCTTTTACACACACAGATACTTACACTTCTGCAATTCGACCCATTCTCCGCAGTGCCGATTTATTTCTGTTCTCTTTCACCATGATTTCCCGATCCCACTGGCGCGATCGAACAACCTCTCGGCACCATTCCCCCAGCGGCGGTAAAGAATGGACAAACGAAAGAGTTGGGAAAAAACTGAGCCCAGAAGCAGGGCGGTTGAGATCAGAAAATCCCATCAATTGGTCTCTAAAATAATTTGAAAAGAAAAACAAGAGTATACGAGTTAACCCAATAGGTCGCGCATCGCACTTCCGTGCGCATGCGGGACATCGTGGAAATCGCTGGATTAACTTTCTAGGGCTTTACAAACAGAAGATTAACCTCATGACCAAGTGAAGTATACGATCGTCCGGGTGAGTGTAGCCCTGAGAAGGACCGTTTGGACATTGACCGACGTTACGACAACCTGAGAGGAAGTCATCTTCAGAGGTCAGTGATTTGTTAATCGTCAGACTAAGACAGATCGAAACGCAACAATCACTGTCTACAGTCTTAACAGCCAATGACATCAAGGCTTACTTAACTAGCAGTCGACCAATAGCATCACGACTTCGTTGACCATTTACATCAGCGACCAAAGGCTTACACCATACATACTGACGTTTAACAAATCACTTGATTCTGAAGGTGACTTCCGCTCAGGTTGTTAAAACGTCAGTCAATGTCACCCAAAACAGTCCTTCTCAGGACTACACTCACCGGGACGATCGTCCTGAACTTAGTTAGACGCCTGGGTTCAAACTATTTACGATATTGAAGATAAAAAAGAGAGGATGACGAAAGAAAATGGATCCCCCATGCATGGGCCTCTTCCAATGAGAGGCATCTGAATGGCCAGTTGTAATGACGTAAAGAAATTTAAAATATGCGCGGCATTAGGAACGAAAACTTATAATGGGGCACGAAGAACCGTTTTCGTAACTCACCCTCTCTTTAGATAAATCATGCGCTGCCTTTGTAATGATGCACTCGAGATCCGTTGCAGATAATTAGATTTTCTAGTCTTCTTGGAGTAGGATGAACCATGCGTAGGGCCCCGCTTGATAAAACTTGTTCACAATGAAAAGTCACATGCCATTGGCGTGAACACAAAGGATCAGTCTTATTAAAACCTCTTCATCATTAACGGTTGTTGTTAAGCGCCCGTTAGCGCCAGCAAGTTCGCCTTGACAACTTTCCCTTGACAAGGAAAAATTGCTGGTGTAAATAGGGTAAAATTGACAACTGTTCCTTGACAGGGAATAGCTAGCATGAAGGATGAAAGTTGTTTGCGTAAACGGACGACAAGGAAAATGTGGCAAGAAATGTTGAGATCAGGTTCCTAGTATCACGCTGATGCACATTGCTGTCAAAATGGCGGCTACAACGAAATCAAGTTGGAGTGATCGAGCTTCGACGAGCTTGGGACTAGAACATTTTTTATGTACTTGCTAAATAATAAGGGGCCCTTTGCAGGTTAGTGATCACATGGTACAAAAACCGCCATACTGGAACGCAAATTGCGCACTGGGACATCTTAAACAAAGCAAGATAATTTAAATTTTCTTTGTTTTAGATGTCCCAGTGGGCAATTTGCGTCCCAGTATGGCGGTTTTTGTGCCATGTGATCACTAAACTGCAAAGGGCCCATTGCGCGCACAGGCTAAACTTGTCAAGGAAATACACGACCAATTATTCCTTTTTAAGGAAAACCTGTCGATCATATACACGAGCAATGATAATTGTCAAGGAAACTTGTCAAGGAAAATTTGCTAGTGCAAACGGGGCTTTTTAAAACTGAACAGACTAGAATCAGTGTTTTCAATTAAGTAATGAACTGCAAAAATCAAATCATAACGTCGGTTTGGAAAAAAATTACTCGTGAATAATAATTTCCAAGATTACCACTTTTCTCTTCAAAGCGAATTTAAGTGCGAGGTCAGTCCTCATCATACAGACCACACATAAAGTAATCAAATTACAATTAAAAAATCCCGCTTGGAATCGCTTTCAAATCAAGGCTGAAATGATCTCGAAAGTAGTCTTCAACGTCACTCACCCGAAGTTACTGTTTCTTTCCATGTGAACAAGGAACCTTGGGATCCAGTAGGACCGTAATCTCCTTAGCATGTCATACTGGGTTCTCGCAAACAGATCCTGTGTCAGCCCCTGATGATATCGGGCCTTTTCGATCTGCTCCTAAAGTGAGCAAAGATAATGAATTACGGTTTACATCGAGTAAAACAATTAATAATCTAAACAAGCCCTATTTATGCCAACTTGGCCTAAATTGCATTAAAACACCTGCACAAAACAATCCTTACTCGTCTTAAGGAAATTTTGATGAAGTCCACGCCGAAAGTAACCAGAAGTCGTCGACAGCACCAGGGAATTTAAGTCGGCCAAACGAAAGCATAGCATAGGCCTTACAGTCAAACAAAGGACAAGATCAAGCAGATCGTCCTAGCGACTAGAACTATGATTTACCTTTGCGTCAGCTGTCAGGAAGTTCTTGTACTTATCTTGGATTTCTCTGTTAAGACATAATGGCGAAAGTCAACGTACATAAAGACGCACGAGTGTAAAAAAACGATCGCCATTTTGGTCTCAATGCAAAGTGAAGACCTGACTACAACGATGCAATTTATTTTTCTTGAGACTTAAATACTGCAGATATAATGTGTTCAGGAGAACGTGACACAAGCGTTGTTGTCGTCGTCGTCGCTATCTTCGTCGTCATGGTCATCACCGTCGTCGTCGTAGTCGTCACGGTTATCGTCGCCGTCGTCGTTGTCATGGTAATCGTCGTCGCTATGGTCATCGTCATCGTCTTCGTCACAGACATCATCTTAGTCGTCAGTTGTCTACCTCGTCGTGGCTATCTTCGTCGCTTTCTTCGTCGTCATGGTCACCACCGTCGTCGTCGTAGTCGTCACGGTTATCGTCGCCGTCATTGCCATCTTCGTCGTTATGCTCATTGTCATCATCAATAGTATTGAAGACGGTCCTTTACGCTGCTTACGTACCTGAACAACTTCGTCATTTGTTCGCGTAACGTCTCCTCCGGCTCAGACACCAAACTTTCTTTATATCGCTCAGCGTCCAACCAGAAATTGAACAAGTGCTTGCCTGAGGTTGCATCCAGAAAGGCCTTGAAAAGTTCCATGCCTTGAAGCTAAAAACGCACAAAGTATAGACTGGGTGATTACTTACTAAACCCACGATAAAATTTTAAAACATTGCTGGCAAAATGGCCTAAAAACAGGATTCAATTCTCGGGGAATAATTTTTGTTTAGGCTGTATCTTCCTAGGGGCAGAGGCACGAGCTAAGGAAAATACGCCAGAAACATTAACTTATTCTGAGAAACTGACAAAAAGCTACTGACTTCTCATATCTTTATTATGCTTTATGCTCGCGTCAGTTTTACCTCTTGAGCGAAAATATTTATCATAAACAACTCTGTCGCGATTTCTTGAGGAGGATGCTTTCTTACCGAGCCTAATACTTCTCTTTTGAGTTCCTCTAGAGTGATTTGATGCTTGTTTGTGATGTTTTTAACATCAGCCTCCGTCTGTGCTTCATCAAGTTGATCTTCGTCAAACTCCATCACTGAGCCAAGCTCATTATCCGGGACATCTGAGTCATCGCCTTCCGGTTCATTAATCACTTCCGGCTTTGCTTCCACATCCTCTGTCTCCGCTTCACCTGAAATTGCAACCGAGGAAAAAAAAAACAAATGTTGATGAATAAACATATCATAGACTACAG
>NC_090887.1:2742393-2757393 GCF_036669925.1 Montipora capricornis
GGCTCGCTCTTGTTACTTCATCTGGATAAAAAAATTTCTGGATGTAGTGTCCACACCGTTCCGGATTCACAGTGGATTAAAAAGTATCCACTGTGGAGAGCGTATTCAAAAAGTTCCAGATTCGTCAATGAATTATGTGTGGATGAATAGCAGTTCCAGAAAGAAAAAGTGGTGGATTAAAAAATGTCGGGATGTGTGTGGACGAGGCCGTATTTAGATGTCCAGTAGTCCTAAAATATCTACACATATAATTCTGCAATTTTTGCTTAAAAGAGCTAAACGAGGTTTTGAAGTTAGGGGCTTATTGTCCTCTATCCCAAGACAGGAAACCAGCATCAAAGGCTACTTATGAGTTCCTTCCTATTCCAAGTCCAGTTTTTCAGTCATTTTATCAACATAAGATTACCACCACAACACAAGTATAAAGGTCAAGGAGGACAAAAACACTTTGCTTAAGAGTCCTTACCGGTAATGCCAAAAAAGCGTTGAAGTAATCTACGAAAATTTCATCATACGCCAACCGATCTTCAAGGGTTTCATCTGTAATTTTAAGCCCTGGTGATTCAAAGTAAAGTATTATGTATATAAGTAACAACAGAATGCTCATTCTCAGTGTTCCAGCCAGAATGCACCATTGCGTGAATCCCGCAAAAGATTGAGAGATCACCCCCAACAAAAGCATTCAAGGGCCAGTATGGACCTTTCCTTCTTTAATTCCCCGGGCTTAAAAGTGTCTTTAATACTTTCAATCATAAAATGATTCAAAAATTGAAATGTCCATACAAATTCCATCTTGTATCTGTTTAATATATTTCCTCTTTTTTTACAGCTTTGGTTAATTTTTACACTGGAGTACGCGTACGCCGTTGGAGACTAATTTCCATAGGGTTGAAAGCTCAATCATTATTCATTATTGATATGAATAACATGGTCACGTTTATTACATAGGTAAAGAAGCTCACAAATATTCATGTGCAACTTACTGGGCTTCGTTGAAAAGACGAGACTTAATGCTCACTGGTTGCAGTACATGGCGATTGGGCATTGATTAACCAAGGCTTAAACAAACAAAATTGAACTTCATGGGAAACGCTGACGAAGTACGGACAAATTAAATGGTGTGACATTTCTGATCGCGTGACTCCCATCGCAGTTTGTTGTACGACGAGGTTTGGTAATTTATCTTCGAAATGGCTAAACTTATTAAAACGAGTCTGAAGTTCTTGTTTAATTGGTAAAACAGAAAACATCAATGCACGAAAAACGCAAAACGTAGACTGTGCTAATTTAACTCGATCTATTGCGTTACGGTCCAAAAAAGGAACACCAAATGTAAATAGGGTTTAATATCGACATAACGAAAATCGCGCTATAATAATTGCAAAATGGAACGTGCAATGTTCTATATTACTCAAAACAGAGAGTCTTCCAATTTTGCACAACCGCTTAACAGCTCAAACAACTAACACGACAATACAAATTACTTTATCGATCGCGAAATTCGATCGTGAATTTTTGATGACCCGTGGTAATTAACGCATAGAAACATCGACATGACTTTATTGTTGTTATTGTTCTTACGTATACGGTTACAAGGGAAAGTGATGGTTTCAGAAACGCACTTAAGTCACCTTTAACTCAGAAGTTTGGGGTAACTCACTTACTAGTAGATAAAATGACCTGAAAACTCGATCAAAAGATCCTCAAATTGGATAGGCACTCGTTTGCAACTGCACAAACAAATCAGAATGAATATTCGGTTCTGTTGACTTTGACACGTTTCATCTTACATCACCAATAACACTGCCTACATAAAGATAGTTACGTTTCAGAAATGTTAAAAAATACACCCACAAAGCGCGAATAAGAGGAGTTATTTGGAACCACTCTAAGCCGACATACCGTTTGATAATCCGCGACGCTATAAAATAAAGTTTTACTTTAATTCAGTTAATTCTCACCTTTCATGGCTAAAATTCTTCCTGTATGCTTGGATTTTTGCGGTAAGAATATTTATATCCATATTTCTTCCCCCGTGGATCTTTTTTTGAGTGTATTGAATGAGTAAAATGACACACAACTTTTTGCCTCCTTTCTTTCCGCCATCTGTCCATTCATCAAATTTGTGTTAGGTTGTCAAGGTGACGTGATTGACTGAATTAATTGGTAACTCATTCTCTAAAGCGTCAAAACTATAATCAATATAGTTTCGATTTCCAAGACATTCGTTGCGAAAACTCGTTGATTAATCGAACGACTATCTATCTATCTATCTATCTATCTATCTATCTATCTATCTATCTATCTATTATTTTAGTTATTGCTGTATAGTCTGGGATAGAAGCTAAATATTCTGATACTACGTAGATTTGCTTTTCGTAGTGTACCGCCCCTTGCTCAAAATATTTCGCTTCTCAACTTGTAATTATGCCGATCAGATCAAGCCACTGATCCAACGTACACCAACAGGAAGATTGTCCACGCTTGCTTTGCTTGCTTCAAAACTCTGGGATAGAATAGACGCGATACTTCATCTTCGAATCTTCAAAAACTTCAAAAATCGGGCTGCACGAATCCTCACGAGTGCTTTGTACTCAAAACCCTCTGCTGAAATTCGTAGTGAGCTCTGAGCCTTTTGGTTGGATATCGCTCGTTGAGATGAGACACACAAAGCCGTTATTATGTTTAAGTGAAGTGCTTAATGGATTGTGCCCTTCTTATCTCTCGGCATGATATGTTTACCTTTCATAAGACTCTAAATGAAAAAGCCTTCGATCTTCTAACACTGATCTTGTACTGCCCAAACTAGATAGAACAAATTATTATAAAAACAGTTTTGCAATTTCGGGAGTAAAAGTACGGAATGCTTTTCCGTTTAGTTTAAAGATCGTTGTAAGGCCAAAGTTAAGTCGTTTACTATCTGCACGGGCAAGACTTAATTGAATTGATATTCTTTATGCCTTTGTTCTTCATTTTTATATTATTATTGTAATTTGTATTGTAATGCACGGCTTCTCAGAGGTAGAACAGGGTACTTTTGTAAAGTATTTTTGACGTGCGGGCCTAGGCGTAAAGGAGATGTGATTAGCCTGCGAGCAGACTCACGAGCGGCTTCGCTGCTTCACTAAATTATTTTGCGAAAATAATTTAGTGAGCCTGCTCGCAGGCTAAGATGTGATCCTCGCACTTGGCAATTAAAGCAATCGTCTCTTATAGACACCTGAAATTTCAGGTGACGCCGAGGTGTAGCTGTTGATGAAAAACACTCTCAGTGACTGTGCTGTGGGTATACCTGAGCCCAACAAATTGACCTACTCCCAACTGTGTAGCTTCATAGCTCATGCAGTTGGTAGAGCATTGCATCATGGGTATTGCAGAGGTCACGGGTTCGAATCCCATTGGAGTCACTTAAATTTGTCAGGCTTCTACTACAAGAGATAATTGCTTAAATTGTCCAGATAGAGCGGGTTTTCAAATGAGTGTCGTAAAACCAAAACCAAAGTAAATACTTTGGCCAATCAAAAAGGACGGAGACAATCCAGTAAACCAATCAAAACTCGAAGTAATGACATGTAGCCGACACAAAGCGCGGGAAAATCTGCACGCGCGAGCTACGATTGGTTTCACTTCTGATTGGTTGAAAACGGTCCACAAACCCTTAGAAACAATCTTGAAGAAACCCATACACCAAGCATCTCTCCGCCTGCAAAAGATGATCCTGAGAACGAAGCCCTATGCACTTAATGTGAGATACATACCAGGTACTCACCTTGTTCTAGCTGATGCGCTCCAGAGCTTTCTTACCAATATTGAGACTGCAGATCAACCTGATGAGTTCGAAATCAATCTTCTGAGCTATGGACATGTGTCTGAGATCATGCTCCAGAAATTGAAGTCAAAGACCGGAAAAGATCCAGAACTCCAGCAGTTGCACAAAGTTGTCATGAGTGGCTGGCCACAGCACGAGCAAGAACGGCAGTGTTTTGGCCTGGTATCAATGCTGCAATTGATGGCTTAGTATCCCAATGCAATGCAACCAGAGAGAGCCCTTGATTCCCCAGCAAGTCCCTCAGAGACCCTGGTGCACAGTCGCAGCGGACATTTTCTATTTTAAAGGGAGAAATTACCTACTTGTGGTTGACTATTTCTCCAAATATCCGGAAGTGGCTCGCCTCTCTAACAAAACTAGTGAAACAGTGATAATGGCAATGAAAGATATGTTCGCCCCCCATGGCATCCCAGAGAGGGTAATTGCAGACAACATGCCATTTAATAGCCTGAAATTTAAAAGCTTTGCCAGTGACTGGGAGATTGAAGTGGTGACCTCAAGTCCGCACTACCCGAAGTCAAATGGGTTGGTGGAAAGAAATGTGCAGACGATGAAACGGGTGCGAAAGAAAGCTGACGAGTCCAAGCAGGATGCATTCCTTGCTTTGCTGGAGTTTCGCAATTCTCCCATCAATGGCATGGAGGTATCCCCAGCTGAATTACTTATGGGCAGAAAGCTGCGGACAAGATTGCCAACTTTTAGGAGCCTCCTAGAGCCCAAGACTAGGCCTATGTCTCAGGTCCGTCAGAAGCTGTTGTTACGTCAACAACGCCAGAAAGCATACTATGACCGTGGAACCCGGTCACTTCCCATACTACGTGAAGGTGAATCAGTGAGAATGCAACAAGGCCGAGAATGGACACCTGCAGTAGTCGTCAAGCAACACCAGGCCCCTCGGTCATACATAATAGCTACTCCGGATGGAACGCAGATACGTTGAAATCGTGTACATCTGCAGCCAACCAAGGAGGAACCACCTCCAGCCATGGGCCCAACACGGGAACTAACCAACGATGAGACCAGCCCTCCTATTCTGCCACCAGCTGATATTGGGATTGAAACGAACCGTGCAGAATCACAACCCGACACTTCACAAGATGACCAACTCGTCAGAAGAAGCCAAAGGATTCGAAGGCCACCTCAGCGTCTTATTGAAACTGTATAGACATTGTCAAGACGGTATTAGTTTTAGGACCACCGAATCCGGCGTAGATGATACTTTGGAACCTTGTTTAATTTCAGTTTGTTACTTGTGTCTTGATAAGGGAGATGTCACGTTAGAGCCTTGCGTGACTTAGCACGCATACTCACTTGAACTTTGTACCGGCTGGGCACGACATTCGGAATTTACCTTGACAAGAACTTTGAACCAATCACTGAGAGAAGCAATGCAAAACCAAAGTAATCCGCTAATTACTTTCGACACTCAAATGAAAACCGCTCGAGTTCGAGGATCACTTCTCATTTCGTCTAAAACCCGCTCCTCAAAATACTGCTCTCTTTTGACATCCCAAAAAAACGGCTTCAAACGAGACTATCGCTATCCTTGACATTTGGGACCACAGGGGATTGCAAAAAGTTCCACTTAGTAGCATTTTATGAGCGAACAACCGCAACAGGAAGTAAAGGAGTCACTTGCGGCCACCTTATTTTTTCGAATAATTTCAAAACCATTGCCAAACACGTAAGTATCCTAAACTACCAATAGTAATTCGTAGAGAGTGGGGGGTTTGATGGAGCAATCAGTGGAGCACAGCAACGTACAGGGGAGAAAAAAAAACGGGAGAACATTCGAAACCCTCCCACCCCCCCTTCCCCCTCCCCATATATGTCAGAGGAACTGCGGATCATTGGGGGTGCGCTTACAAAAACATAAGATGCGCTCCACTTTAGCCGCTTACGAACATTGTAAAACCTTCAAAGATGACAACGCAATGCAAGGCGTCAGAGTTTTACCGTCATAGGACCTGCAACTTCGGTCATAAACAGTTGTAACACTTCGCTAGAACAGCAAGTGAAGCGCATCCAACCTATAAATAGCGTACCTCTCCTCCTGCCTCCTTTCAATGTTGTGTTTACTGGTCGGTTTTTGCACTGGCACCCATAAACCTCAACATTTTATGGGGGAGAGGGGGCCATTTGCCGTCTGTGTTACAACATTTAATTTGTGACCGAGACTGTGCCTCCTGTTTTACAGCGCACTAAAATGGTCATGTGGTTACAATCACACGCGTGATCAAATCCCACAAGCCACAAAAGCCGACATCTGAGTGGATTAAGAAATAATCCATTCTATGGTAAGCAAGGGTTATTATGAGGCAACCAGGGATATGTAATTTATAAATGACATATCCACGAGGTGTTTATTTTTCACGTGGGCGAGGTATCAACCGTGACATGCTTTTGTTCGTTGTATTGACACACGTACACTGACGGATAAAAAATTAATGATACGTGAATACGCTTGACAATAAAACAATTGTTGCGAAAAAACGCAGTGGAGTTTACCCACTGTAAAACCGCATAATAGACATGTTATTTTTTTGCTTGTGGTTTACCGACCAAAACAACCATATGCATACGAAAGAAGCTTTACAATACATTAAAGATTAGGAAAATATCTCTAGGATTTGGACATTGTTGAATAGAACTGACAGCTTTACAACTGCTTCAGTTTTTCACTGCTGTAGTGCAAGGATGGCAGAAATGAGTTACCCTGAAGAAGAACTTTTCCTTGAACAAAGTAGCTTGAATGGCTGGACAAATCGGGGCGATGAGTCAGAGAAATTTGTATCTTCGAACAATCGGCAAGAGGACTACCAAAACTGTCAGTTTAACATTGAGGAGGCGACAGATGGGTTGTTCAGCTTTGACCACTCGGACGTGCATCAAAAAAGTCTCAATCGGCAGAGTTGAAAACAAGACTAAAGCAAACAACAAGAAAGCGTCGAAGAGGGATATCCTAGTCGTGTATGCCTGCTGGCCAGGAACAGTGACAGAATCCCAAAGAACACTAAAAAGGTAACTGACTTCTAGTGTTTGAATGTCTAGAATGAGTAGGCAGCCGAACGAAATGCGTTGCCCCCGAATTCTGATGACTGGTTTGGGGAATATTACTGTAATAGTCACCAAGGGGATTATCGACTTTAATAATCCCCTAGGGGGTTATTAAAATATCAGCCCCGCACTCCCCTGATACAATCAAATTCAGACAGCTGTTAAGTTTATTCAATATAATCAGCCTGGAAGAACAAAGGAAAACGAGCCATGTGAAGAATAATCGCTGATAAACGCGATGCACGTCTCATTGAAAGTTAACGTCACACTTAAAATCCGTAGTTCTGAGCCACAAAAGATACGCGGCAAAAGAAGCTTCTAAAGACGTAACAGATAGAAGATATGGCGTGCTCGAATTTGGCAAGGCGGGTCACGTAATCACGTTACATCACGAGCCTTCTTCATGAGTCATGAAAGACATTCAGTCTCCTGCAGAAAAAAGGCTGATTTTTCTCACGATATAGTTGGTATCTTTGCAGAAAAGCTCTGAAGAGAAAAAACAAAACAAAAAGACATCTTTGCCGATACAAGCTTTTGCGCGAGGGTTACGCATTTCTTACCTTACTCACATTGTGCTATGTTCGTGCTTGTTTTAATTCTCAGCTGTTATGGTCACCATGGTAATCATGTCAGGGCCAAAGATTTTCTTCTCAGCACACGAAAGGTCATAAATTGAATTTTTGACTAATGCGTTTTGAGCCGCGCGAATAATAATTTCAATTTTAGTGGTCCTTTATAACACTCGACAACATGGCGTTATAGCTGTTATCAGTGACACGCGCCGCTCAACAATTTTTTTCATTTCGTGAAACTAAGTTTGGGTGAGCGTCAATCAAATTTATCCATGACAATCTAGTCCTATTCACTTGGGGGCAGTTGAATTCGTCATGGAAACATTTCATTGACGTCCACCCAAATACTGTTTCGAAAAATGAAAAAAATGTCGTTGATGGGAGCGTGTGACTGGCAATCGCTGTAACTTTATTTTCAAATTTGACATCTCATAACAGTAAAAACTCTAATTCCGTCACCATGTCCATATTTTGCTGTTGCTCTTATTGAAGCCCACCCATCTTAGAAAATTGCCATGTCATTACTAGTTCGTGTTTCAGTGCCCTCGAGAGTACATAATAAACGGGCTAAGCAAGTACCATCGTAGAAAAAAACGGAAGCACCGGATCCTTTTAAAGGAAGTCTCCCGCAGGATAAAAATCATCAAAAGTATGAGAGAGCAAAAGTGATTTAGTTGATCTTCAATTGTGAAGGAATGTGCTCTCATAAGCCAATATTTAGAAAAAACACTGCCTTTGTTGCCTTACATATTGGCTTCAGATAATATATTCGTTCACCGTTCAAGCAGACTTGCTCTTTTTGGTTCTGTAAGATTCGCAGATTTCTGTTTCTGTAACCACTGCCATTTTTTTCCGTCGATCACCTCTTATTTTCTAGCAAAATCTTGGCAAATCTCGCAAGTCCTGTCTTGCACATTTGCGGACCTAGAAATATTGCGCAAGAGCTTGGGTCATCTCATGTCCGCCTGCACGTGGGCTGCTATGTTTTAGAGGTTTTGCCTCGAGGAAAATTCGCCCTGCTCCATCTCCTAGGCCTTTCTTATGGACATGGCGAAATTTCAGAGCTTATCGCAAACGCGGCTTTTTTGATTATCAGTAATCAGTGTCGCTTTTCCTCTGAAAATCATGCCGCGATGCTTCGCCCTAGGCTCTGAGCTGACAAAAATCCCTAAGACGTATTTATATAAGCAAAAGGGCCAAGCCGCTTTTGCTTGTTTAAAGAACAAAATAAAAGTCACTCAGCGAATTTTGTTTGAGAAAAAAGAAGATAGAACAAGGACCGAAATTGAATTATCAAGGTGTATATGGTATGGGAGGTCCTTGACGAATATAAACTAGTCGACTTTTATTTTTATTTTTTAAAGGTCTAAGGTCAGGGAAATGAGATTACGATCACATCTTTACGAACAGGAAAGTTTTTTTATTGACGCTTCTGCGTGACTTGGCAAGACCACCGTCCTTTAATTAAGAGCATAATCGTATCTCAATTGCAATTCAAAGCTGACCTTCAGATATCCATCAGAGTCGTTCAAACAGTAGACACATTCATATAGGGAACAAATGTTTTTTTATTTGTCTTATTCTGAGCCAAAGGCCTTATATTTTTTTCCTTTCTTTTTCGCGATGAAGTGGTCAACGAATCCAAGATGATTCACTTAGCAATTATGTTTAGTGTTTGCCGCAAAATCCGATTTTGTCACGAACACAAACATTTCTTAAACACTATCCACTTTTATGCCTCCATTCAAAATATCAATTAAACCTTGAAATTTTGTCAACGTAAATTTGACAAACAGCTGCTCAAAGAAACTGTTCTAACCAAAGTATAGCCTCGTTCGACTCATTCGTGACTTACGGATCAATGAGTTCTTTTTCGTTATTTTCATCTTCCAGCTTCTTCTCAATTGCGTGTGAATGATTTTGATAAAAGTATTGTTTTTTTTTTTTTGTATTTCGGTCGTATGGTTTCTTACTTCTTGATGACGACTTCTAAATGGATAATCGGTTTAAAAAACGAAAATTAATTAAAAGGGAAACTATTCTCGATTATTGACCCAGAAAATGGTTTGTGATTTGTGCAAATTTGCGTTTATTTACCTACAATAGCAGTCTATCATCTGTAGTTTTGGCCCCTTTCAGGTGTTTTAAATAATCCACTGCATATAGCAGCGTTAGTGACCGTATTTAAAAAATATATATATTGTTTTAGAAATGAGTCTGTTTGTTCAGTTATATGTATAGAATGATAGCCGCTTTTTTCAATTTAAATTTGAGACCAATGTTTCCGCATAAGAGTTTTTTTTTACACATGGGAATTAACGAAAAAATGACGCGACTTTCTTTTGTTAACTTCTGGACTTGCAAATATTTTTCAATAGAACGTCATTAGCAGCATATTACCCAATCAGAAAGGGAGCGATTTAATTCTAGGCAGAAAGAAAAATTTGCAATATATTTTCATTCATACAATACCCTGCTTTAGATAATTCAATGACATATGCCGACCTGTAAAAGAAAGCCACACATCACCATCCAGTGCCAGAGATAATCGATTTTCCGCGTGTGGGTCTGAAAAACGTTTGACAACTCCTTCATCCGTTAAGGGACACTTGAGTGAATCCTTTCTGAAAGGGCCATGACATGCCACATTAGGGAGAGCACGATATCGGCGTAACTTCCGAACACATAATGTTGAATATATTTATTAGTGCGTATGCAGAGATCAACAATAACTAATCGCGCGGATTCATTATCAAAGTTAAAGTCCATCAACACCATCTGGAGAATAACTGCATCAGATAACTTTGCTATTCTTGTCACGAAGATTCGTGAATGTGTCCCATTTGGAAGTAGAATTTTAGTACTGTTTATGTCACTCTGTTGTCGTGAAGTTTACGTGACCACATTCGTTCTCCTTTGGGATTTCAACCTTCCTTAGCGGCGGATTTAAATTGATGTTGTGGTAAGGTGTGGTGAACTCGAAATTAAACTTCTCAGGAAAAAAACACATGTCTCGGAGGTAAAACGAAGGCAAGACAGCGACTGGGCGCAGAGAACTGCCAGATTAACTGATTAATTAATCGCAAAGAAGGGTTCTTCAGACTTCGGATTGTCAAAAGATGGCTCTCTCAAGTAACGACACAAACTCTCCCGTTCACGGACACGGCAAAGAAGGTAATGGATTCGAAAGACACGATCGAGGTTTCATGATCGGCATTATCGTTTGCCTTAGCGTTGCTTCTTTGGTTGGATTCGTTGGCAACGGACTTGTGGTCGCTGTTATACTGAGAGCAAAGAAACTAAAATCGGTCATGAATCGCTTCATATTACATCTAGCGATCAGTGATATGATTGTGAGTGTGCTTGCAATTCCGCTTTTTTTGTTTATCAATTTCAATAACGGGCTCACGAATGACACAACGAGTTTGATAGTGTGTAAGTTAGCGCGTTTCTTCCAGTATTTATCTCCCGAAGCTTCCATGACCTTGCTTATCACAATCGGATGGAACAGATACCAAGCCGTCGTGCACCCACTGAATATCATGACTTATGGCACAGCTAACAAACTTATTCTCGCGGCATGGCTGTTCGCAATTCTCGTTGTTTCTCCAAGCTTATACCTGACCCATTTGGGACCCGAATCCCTGGATGCAGTTACAAATCAAAGTCTTACGTATTGCACGACAATACCTGCGACCACCGTGTCAGGTCTCATCTATGTGATGTTTTTGAGTTTGGTAGGATACCTTCTTCCCTTGACCTCGCTGATTATTTTGTACGGGAAGATCTATAAGACTGTATGGAGACGGAAAAGTGCCCAGCTCGGGGAGTCCCGACCCATTGAAGCTTTTATTCGCAGCCGCAAGAAGGTACTTAAAATGTTCTTAACTGTGATATTTGTGTTTCTTTTGACTTGGGTGCCGCTATTGCTATACGTATCAGCGATCGAATGGACCGTCAATTCCACATCAAGACGTAACGATTATGCTCGACTTATCACTTATTCTCTTGGACTGTGTAACAGTATTTGCAATCCATTTATTTACGCCCTTTTTAACGCGAAATTCAGAGCTGGATGTAAGGAAATGGTTAATTATAGCTTCAAAGCGTTCTGGCGAAGAGGGAGTTCAACCGATGCGAACTCCGTAAATGTTGGAGTCACACGAGGACCCAAACAAGCCGTGTTATCAAGGCGCGGCGGGTTTCACGGCACGAAAGGAGACGACAAAAAGAATTCAGAAAAGAAAACTGACGTGGCACAGAAGGCCACAAAAGCTCAAGAGAGCGCTAATAAAATAACCGTAGGGAATTTTGGACAACGGATAGCCAGCCGTCTTAGACCATTGAAGGATATCGAAGCAACCACGGCGAATTCCACGGATGCCGTCCAATTAGTCCGCTTTCAAAGAGACGGAGAAACGACATTAGAAGCTGGTGACATAGTGCTACATTTCCCAAGCAGCAAGACGCCACAATTTGGAATGGACTCTTTTACAAGTACCCGTGAAAACTTCGTCAAATTTGACAATTGTGTGTTTGACGAAAGTGGTGAATCCGATGGAAGCTCTGAATCTCCGGAACAGGGTCAAATTGCTGAGCCCAGCAGAAACTTTGAAGAAGATATAAAAACTGGTTATAAGAGTTTAAAAGGAGACCATAGTTCTCCTCTTAAAGCTAGAAGAACTCGTAGTGAGGGTTTTATCAAAGACTTGCACAGGTCTCCTCGCTCATACCGCCGAATTCAGAGCACGCCTGGGAAGCCGTGAGGTTTTTTGGGCAAATAGGTGAATTACCGAGCATTAAAACAGAGGGATGTCGATTTGAAATGGAAATCAATTTGTTGTCATCAAAAGGTCCTCTTCGTATCTGGCGTTATGTTGATAGCAGAGATGCCACCCGTGGAATCAATTGTGTTAAGATGCGGTGTACGTGAACGGAATAAGAGGAAATGAAGTATTAAATAAACAACCGGTTAGAGAAAACAGCGGGGTGCTTAATATATGACGCTTATTTGGAGACTAAGAACCTTCCTCGTGTAATACCAATTTAGATCTACCCATGTAAAGCGTTTTTGTAACCCTAAGGAAAAGTCTTCACACTACTGCGGCAGCTGTACGGGACGGAAGATAATTGACAGATCATTCGGCATTGCGTTTATGTAAAACGACAGACTGCTCTTAGCTGCTCGTCATAACAGCATTGACGATTCTCTTCTTCGTCTTCTAACTTATCTCCTTCTCGTGAAAAATTGGTCGATTTCTGTGGAGAATGAATAGGCAATAATGAACTAAAATCAAACCAGTTTCTTTGATTTTTGGACAAATGCAAATTTCAGGGTGCCAAACACTACGCCAACAATCTTCGCTCTTGAAGCGTAAGGAAGAACTTCTCGTTTTGAATAAAATTCAAAATTAAGGGAAAGTTTATTTACACCGTCATTTTCGTCTTTTTTTGCCTTTTATTTTCACTTAATTGCCTGTTTCTGCGACATCAAGAGTCCCAACTGACCTTGTTAACTCCTAGGCTGTGGTAATTCAGTCTTGAACCTTGCTCTAGCTTATAGGCGAAGACAAGCTAGTGCTAAAGTGCTAATAGAGAAATAATAATAATAATAATAATAATATTTAATATTTCTTAGGCGCAAATTAACATGTGAATATGATCAAATGCGCCTAAAAGTAAGTTTGGCGTGTGCACCAAAAACCGCATTTGTTCTTATTGTTCCTTTAAAACAAGAGAAATTCTCCATAACTTGATGAATATGACATTTGTTAGGCGAGAGAGCTTTATACGTTTCTCATAAGGTGTTCAGTTCGAATTTTAAGCTGCAAAATTTATACAGGTAAACAAATATTTCGGATTGCAAATAAGTTTAATCAGGAGATTAGAATTTCTCCTCCGCCTTCAAAATTATCTTCCCTTTAAAAAGCGCAATGACCTAAAGCGCGTTTTTTTTTAAAATAATGTTCAATTTCGCAAAGAAATACATATAAAAAGAACTTCTCAGCGCACAACTTTGCCATGAATTTTAGACCTGTATTCACTAAATTCTAGGGTTGAAAACGTTCCTAGTTATGGAGAATTTCTCTTGTTTTAAAAGAACAAGAACACATGGCGATCATTAGATCATTGCTTCATTTGTGAAGTTTATTTGAATTTTCTAATAGCTAGATTTAAAAATACTCGGAACAGCTGTTCTTATAGACAGAACTTTATGGTGTAAGGTAAATAACAGGAAACAAAAATAATCATTTTTTGTCAAAATATGTTAAACAACCAACACAAAAGAGAGGTGACGTCTCATCTCTTACGTGTGGGCGTCAATATTCAGTTACTCAATTCAGACGCCAAAATTATAGATTATATATTAAATTCAATATTAAGCTGGAGAGACGATAACTCGGTATCAGTAGAAGATTATAACAACGCATTTAAGATCAACTTTAATCCGGATAGTGCTCGCGTTTGCCATTTCGTTTTCGAACTCATGGCGTAAACACATCTCGTAAGAAGGTAATGCTCAGTACAACGGCTGTCATTAAAAGTCGATCTTGAACCGGCGTTTTTGGATTTCAGAGACTCACTGAAATGTAACAGCAACTTTTATAGCATAATAAATGGTACCACAGCCTGAAAGGATCTAAATCACTGCTCGCGGGCGCTTTCAATTTAATGGTCACACTACACGGAAAGATACGATCTCCGACTTAAAAAATTATTACCACCTTTTACACTGAGTGTAATAAAAAGCACCTCAAATAAGCACTGGCTCAAGAATGCTTTCGTTTGTATTTTCACAATAAGTTACAATTTTTTGCCTTGCTCTGCAAAACAACAACTTGAAAGAATCAAATTTGAGGCCTTCACAACAAGAATATTGTGCAAGGTGAACAAGATGCAACAGTTAAATTAATTTTCGAATTGAATTTTTCACTGTCTTGGCTGCCTTTGCCACCGTAGTTAATAGGGGGAATGGTTATGAAACCCGACAAATTTCTTTGTTGTAGGTTTTTATTCTCTCGTTTGGCCTTGACCGTGCACAAAATACAATAGCTGTTTACTCCGTACTGAGGAACTAACCAGTAGAAACGTGTTGGTTACGTAATTCATGCATAGTGTATGAGCGCAAAATAAAAGATCATAAAAGATTGTGCACGGATCTTTGTTTTCTCCTTTGATGTTTGCCGAGTTTCAAAACCAGTCCCCTCTATTAACTATGTTCATGCATGAAAGTTATACAAGTTCTACTTATTAGAATGCAAGCAACGTTAATTTATCAACCTGCAAGCAATGGATAAGCATATATATCTGTTTTGCACTGAACAAACTAAACAGATTACAGAACATTGGCAAATAAAAAATATAAATATATGTTACTCTGGTGTTTGAAATATAAATTATGTACAATAAAAACGTTTTCCGACGTTTCGGTTGTATTCAACAACCTTCATCAGGGAAAGTGAAAGATAAAATTGCCAAAGACCCCCTCAACCGAGACGATGGAGCACTACTCCCCAAGGAGTATTTGCATTTGACTATTGC
>NC_090887.1:2759893-2762393 GCF_036669925.1 Montipora capricornis
CCGGCCCCTCCCCCGGATCAGCCACTGCTTTACACCTCACATTACACGTTCCGTTTCGGCAAAGTTCATACTGATGGACTGGTTATGTAAGACGCACTCCCAGGGGTTTTGGAGAACTAGGGAACATGCCTAATTTGAACTGGGGAGCAATGTCAAAATATCATTAGGGAACAAGGAAACAAAGACAATTTTAGGGATCAAAAAGCTGTGAACAAGTTTGAAAATAACTTGGGGAACAAGAGAACACAAGCAAATATTTAAAGGGAACAAAGGAACAAGGACTCCTTCCCCCTTCCCCCACCCCCCCCCCCCCCGAAAACTTCAAGGCGAGAACGATAATGTCGCACTTCACGTTAACTTGACCGCGACCATGCACAATCTTATGTCTGAGTTTTGAATACATTCATCGAACCTTTTAATTGGCTGTCTTTTAAAAAAAAGGGTGTGGTTTGTGCATGGTCAGGGCCAAAACAGCGAACAAAAATATAAGAGAAAAAACTTCTCGAGTTTCATAACCATCTCCATTTATTACTATGGCTTCGGCTATTAGAGTCTCAGAAACGACACCGCTAGGCAATAGCTGTGGTTACACTCGCCCTTTTACCCGTGGGTAAATAGCGTTTGCCCACGGGAAAGGACGTTTTTGCGTGTAGCCGCTTTCCCTAGACCGAAACTTCCCCAGGATTATTTCCATGGATACATCAAAAAGAACAAAAAAACTTCCCATCACAATTCCTGAACTGAAAAGTACGCTTTATCTGCTCCCTGAGGTGGCTTGGCCAATCACAAAGCAGAACTAATTTTGCAAGGTCAGTGAATTCATATCTAATTATATTTTACCCTGAGGGTAGTCATTTACTGTGTAACCGAATCCCAAGGGTAACATGAAACCTGAGTTGAACCAAACCCAAGCCATTTCCCCTTCCGGGAGGCCCCAAAACCCAAGGTGTGTCTAACCACAGCTACCGTAAATTAAAAGAGAAAAGAATCATCGAGCTGCTCGTGCGGTACGCATTTTGGCACATATTCTTGCGGTACTCTGCACAACAACAACAGCGTGAAATCACCAAATTTGAGGTATTGACGACAACGTGAGCATGCATACAAGAAATTCAATCTTTGAAAAAACATTCTCTATTTTCACCCTGCTCGTATCAATTTGTTTTAATGATACCTCGCCGTTTTAATGATACTAACTTCGCTGTTTTAATGATACTATAACCCTGTTTGACGCAAACGAGGTTGAGTATAATCGCGAAAGACTTCCGATTGTGCAAAGAGACGTTTTCCTATTATAGCCAAGAAACAGGCTCCGCAGTGAAGAAAGGGTAGAGCCGGGGAGAAGGAACGAGGCGAAGAAAACTGCGGAGCCTTGTTCAAGGCTACTGTAGCTATCAACGACGCAAACGAGGTTGAGTATAATTGCGAAATACTTCTGATTGTGCAAAGAGACGTTTTCCTATTATAGCCTGGAACCAGGCTCCGCAGTGAAGAAAGGGTAGAGCCGGGGAGAACAAACGAGGCGAAGAAAACTGCGGAGCCTTGTTCAAGGCTACTGTAGCTATCAACTGCAGGTTGACCATCGCGGCCTAACCTAAACAACGTCATAAATATATACGTGAAACGGCAAATAACAGGATGCTGTGTTTCAGTAAAGGAACGAACAAAAATCAAACAAATTTCTTTGGCAAAGCGCTCTTTGTGATTCTGCCTGGCGTTTGCCGTTTGCCTTAGAATAGTTGCGACGCATTGCTTAAAACTCCCAGGATTGATCGGTGTGTATAAATTCTCCTCACAATTTCAATGAAATGTCATTCAGACAGGTATTGAGAATGAAGAGTTTTAAGCAATGCGTGAATGAGACCACAATTGTGTATAACAGCCAGAAGTCAGGCTACTTAGCCAAGTGCTGGAGCCTCACTCAAGCTCATGATCAGCTTAAGAAGTGTGATGTTGACATAACACCAAATTCTCATGACTGCACCTTTAGGAACTCTGTGGTACCAGTTGGGAGAATGAACGTTTCGATCAAGGGAATGTAAGGCTTGATCCCTCTAATGTTTCGCTTTGAATTCCATTCCAATATTTAGGGCGCACAGGCACATTTTCGGGCTCGTGCACGACGCGCGAGACATGCGAGGCGAGAAAAAATGAGAGAATAATGGCATACGAGGACCCGCCTGGTATGTTAGCTACGCCATGTTGATGTTGCCCAGCAAGGCCAAAACAGCTGTCCATGGCTGCTAATTAACAGGGTGAAATGGTTGTGCCCATGCGTCATGTGTTGGCCACACAGGACGGTTGTTGGGAAAAAGAGAGAACAGATGCGCTAAAGTAAGCTCCCTTCCCTGTCGGGAAGGCTGAGTTAACTACCGGGAAAGCTAAACTTACGGCGAAAGGCATTTCACGAGCATTCTAAGGCATAGACCAATTCGGCTAACTCAATGTTGCACCCTTTGGGATTAAACAGTTTTGTTCCAAATATTTCCATATGATTTAA
>NC_090887.1:2767393-2804893 GCF_036669925.1 Montipora capricornis
CTGCTTCAAGAAGATGAATCCTGGAAGGTCCAGATCTCTGCCCCCAATGATCATCCGGGACACACGTTGGCAATTCCATAGCAACGTCTGGGAGAGCCAATTCCCTCTCGGCCACCTTATCGGACCCAACTGATTCTCTTTCGCCTAGAAACAAATATTGCAATGGCTTTTCAATAGAGAATATCATAAAAAAGCGGAAGCTCATACAGGTTGAAGTGATCAAGTGTATCTCGGTTAGCCAAAGCAGCATTCTTTAAGTTTCTTCAGGTAGTTTTAGCCAGCAGAAATATGTGGTCCAAGGCTTTTGAAAACTACGTATTCGGCTCCTGCTTTTATATTCACGACCAACAGTTGATTCAAAGTCTATGGAAGTAGGATTATCGTGCAAGGTTTCTTACGTAAATTGTAGCTTTTATTGAGGAAAAAATAATCGGTTAGCTCGAGTAGTCTTCATCGGAATATCTCTGCTAGGAAGGCAACAAAGAGAAGACCTTGGAGCCTTCCAGAAAGCGCAACAAAACCCTGAATGCTTTAACCAGAAGTCTACAACAACAACAAAAAAAAACTTTCGCCTAAAACCACAATTTAATAATCGGATAAAACCGCAATTACACTGTTTAAAGCGAAAACAGCAATAAATTATGTTTAGAACAAGGAACCACTTTCTCTAGCACCCCGACTCCCCTCCCCATTTTGGGCAGAAGGGGGAGGGGGGTGTCACGCTTTTCTGACTAAAAATAAGCAATTCTAAAAAGGAGTTGTACTGGAAATGGAAAGATCTTGGAACAGCAGATGCAAAAAATACTTATAATAATACAGAAGAAATCACCCCAAAATCATCCAAAACTCCTCCCCGTACCCCCGTCCCAATATTACAGTGACCCTTCCCTTAGTACCAGGTCTACCAAGTTGGGAGAAAAAAAATGGGGACTCGAAAAAATTTAATGAGATTACATCCACCACACCTGAACCCAACGTCATCTGGCTTGCGCGCCGAGCTCTCACATATCGATCCAACTCATTCTCCTCCGCCTTTGAAATCTGGGACGTAGACATGCGCTCTTCTCGTTCCATTCTCGCCGCAGCTGCAGCGGCCAGAAAAAAAGATGGTGCCGTGTTTCTGCGTTTCTGTGGCTCTACCATGTACAGTGTGTCTGGCATGTTTTGCGTGACGCGTGACGTGCGATGTCTCTGAAGCTCTTTCTCGGCTTCTCTGTGTTCTCGAAGGATGATCTGAAAATAAATGGACTGCTGAAGGACCACTACCGTTAAGCACTGGCTATTAAAGTTGAAAATTTGCCAAGATCCTACAATGCAGATGAATGCATGTGACTGCCAAAAAAAGGCGATTAGATCAATAGTGTGTTCAGATGACGTCACGGCGGCCATGTTGGAGAAGTGATACAAAGAAACAGCGGCCATGTTGTAGGAGTCAAATATTTTTTGGGAATAGACCAATTTCGATATATTAAAATTCAGTCCAAAACAAAAGGCATCATCTCGAGGCTCTGGGGAATAAATATAAGGATTTGTATGAGTTTATTCCCCAGAGCCTCGAGATGATGCCTTTTGTTTCGGACTGAATTTTAATATATCGAAATTGGTCTATTGAACGCCAATTTTATGAAAATTCTCCCTCTTGTTTTAGTATGCAAATATGGCTGCTGGTCACACAAGAGAAAACGCCCCGTAATTATAAAGTTAAGAGTGAAGCACACAATGTGAAAGAGAGTAAAGGCATGGGTCAGATGTAAATTTTAGAGAAAAAAGAACGCGCCAAAGTGAATTCAATGGTGGACTGTTTTCAACAACCCTCAAGAAAAAGACTTCAAAAGAGATTAAAGAGCCGCCTTCCTCATAACTGTGGACATCATATCTGTGTGCTTGCAAATACGAGACTAAAAGGGAAACATGAACTAAAAAGAGAAAAAAGAGAAACATGAACTAAAAGAGAAACACTGAAACATGGAGCGAAATGTCACAAGGATTACGCAATATGTTCGCCTAGAGCTTCGGCCCACATTAAATAGCAGGTCATTTTGCACACACTTGTTGAGTCCTGTGTATTTTTTTCTGATACCAAATGTAAGTATGGTATAGACGCAGATGGTTATACTGTCCAGTAAAGGCAAACCAACAATGAAATTTGTGCCCCAAGACCCAAGAACAGGAAGATGGGTCAGGCTTGGGGTAAAAAATGTGGGGAAAATTGAGCACCAGGATGGGTGTTCTAAATCGCCGGTGGGGAACCAGGAGAGGGGTCTTTACACGCCTTTACCCACTACCCATAGGGTTTTTATCTCTCTCTCACCTTCGCCTCCTCAAAGTAAGGCAAGAAGAGTCTTGGTCGAACAAAATCCTTCTCTTGTCGTCTTCTCATCCACGGTAAATTGGGATAAAAACTCCCCTCTCCTATGTCAAGAGGCATGCCTCGATCAGCAAGACCTCTGCGAAACACTCCCTCCAAGACTTCGCTGTGGGTTGGAATCACGTGACCCATTCGCACATGCTCAATCACACCCGACAACACTCTCTTCAGTTGTTTGGTGTCAACTTCGCGCCTTTTAGTACTTTTCTTGTTTTCTTGGAACAGATCTGAAAGTACAGAACAGGAATTTTTTGGCGTCACAGAGTGCTAAACGTTTCCTCCGAATAAACTGCTAAAACGAGAACAAAGTCCTCTTCAACGCTAAAAAACCTTTATTTCAGTAGGTGTCTGGACGTATCTATTGAAACAATTGTAAATGGTTTGAACCCAGGAGTCATTGAGCGGAAGTCGTCATTTGACTCTGAAGATGACTTCCGCTCAGGTTGTCGAAACGTCAGTCAATGTCATCTCAAACAGTCCTTCTCAGGACTACACTCACCCGGACGATCGTACTTTACTTAATGATTAAAACAATTATTAACAATTACTACTAATAATAATTAATTAATTATTAATAATTACTAATATTAAAATCCATATCCATGAGTGCACGATGGATATGAGACGGTAAATAGCCAACGAGGCGCGTAGCGCGGAGTTGACAATAACCAGTCCTATATCCAACAAGCGCGAAGGGAATATTTATCGTTTTATTACATTTTCATTAAATTCTGAACGGTTGGACCCTTGGAGGTTAAAGCCAATTAGTTTCCAGCTTGGCAACACTTAACTCAATCAGTTTCCATATTAAGTCATACGGTATCTGAGCTGATAACCGAGATTGAGTACAGCTAGAATTGCAATATCCGAGGTCAAAAATGTGATTATTCTTATAAATTGAGGGAGAGAGCTGTAAGGCAAGTTACAGCCCGCGTTCTTTTCACGTTTTTATAATGAGAATTGCAAAAGGAAGGAGCCGTGACTAGCATAATAATAATGATGATGACGACGATAACAAGTATTGCAACTTTTTGGTTCTGGCGCCACTTCTTAACGTGTTGGACAGCACCACATAAAAGTGATTCTCATCAGCTTTCATTTGAATGGTAACACTTTAAGGTCTATGTCACGGCATTTTTACGATGAACCGATCTATTTTTCGACTACCTTTTCCGCAAAAAACAAAGGCAGTTCCATGCAGTTCGGTGACGCAATGACATAAAGTTAGTTTTTTCTGATTGGTCATCGGGCTCCTGCGGGAGTCTCATTCGCGGGAAATTCAATCTAAACATAAATCGGTCTGTGAAAACGCCGTGACAGGAATATAGGGCTGTTGTTTGCTCCTAGTCACGCTCCTGGGTTTATACACTTGCTGGAACGTTGGAATCCCCTGTACAAGAAATGAACCTCAATGGTCACCGGCCATTTCGCCGACGAGTTGCTTCACTGAGGATCAGTTGGATAAACGCCCTAGGAAATTTCGTTAACGCGTTCGGTTTGGTTCAAAACAACACCTACAGAATCTGAATCCTATTGGTGGTGCTTACCAATACAGGGATATTTTTGCGTAGTTTAAAACTATGCGGAGAAAGCAGAACTCAACAAGTACTCTTGGTATCCAAAAAGAAAATTGGGGGTAACCAACGCATTTTTCAGAGATAATTAGGCTTCAATTTGGAAAAGAACGCCATACATTGCTTTGTATTTTAAAGCTTTTACAAATACTGTTGATTAATTATTTTTGAAAAATGCGCGGTTACCCCCAATTTTCTTTTTGGATTTAAATAACACTTGTTAAGATCTGCTTTTCCCGCGTATTCATAAACCGGGAAAAAATGACTTTGAATTAGTAGGCACCGTCCTTAAGTTAATAGAGAGCTTTAGATTCTAGGACGAGAACGACTACGAGTACGAGATTTTCTCACAGAACAACAGTAAGCGCGCGCAAACCAGCGTCATTTTGGCGGGAAAAACGTGATACCGTCGTCATTTTAGTGCGAGGTTTTGCAAAAATGTCGTGGTGTCAAAACAAGTCACCAGCACGGTAGCAGTTTTGGCATTTTTCGATCAGAAAAAGGCTCAGTTTGCCAGCAATAAGAATAACTGAGCAACCTATATGCTGCTAAGAAAGAGTAAGATTAATCGTCCAGGTTATGAATTTTTTAAGTATTTTCGCTAAAAATAGACAGTCAAATCTCACACTCGTTCTCGTCCTCGTACTAGAATCTAAAGGTCCCTAACTTGATTACACTGGCAGCTTCCCCTATTAGTAGGCCACCTGTGTTTAAGACTTGAGAAAAGTGATCAAAAATGCTCGTTTAAAGCGGCTTTCAATTGAGTGTCGAAAGTAATTAGCGAATTGCTTTGGTTTTGCATCACTTCACTCAGTGATCGGTTCAAAGTTCTCGTGCCACTTTTTTCAACCAATCACAAGTGAAACCAAAACCATTCGTGGCTCGCGCGTGCACGTTTTCCCGCGCTTTATGTCGGCTACCCGTAATAACTTCAAGTTTTGATTGGTTTACTGGATTATCTCCGTCCTTTTTGATTGGCCAAAGTAATTACTTTGGTTTTGGTTTTACGACACTCGATTGAAACTCACTCTAGTTCATGTTTGTAAATATATAGAACTGATAGAAGCCCAACCTTGTTCATTCATGGTTCGAAGAACCTGTGCTTCACCCCATCTAATAACAGACAGCAACACATCATGTTCACTGGCCTAAACGAAAAAGGAATGTATTAAATTGGAAAAAAATGGAAAGAAAGTAAAAGAACTAGAATAGCATATGTTATCTTGCATTTAAAGTGCCTATCACTTAAACAAACTTTTCCACTCTATTTATTCTTCGAAACCGTTCCAAATGTATTTGTTGCTTCTAGAAGCTTTTTATTGAAAACTCACTTAATTATTCGCTTTGAAAGACGGGGAAAAGTGGTCACCATTGGGAAAAAAAAATCTCTTCGTTTCAGTTACCCGGGGTTAACATTTAACATCGCCTTCTTTACAAAAATGAAAATGCTTTATTTTCGACAATGTCAGTCCTAGGTCTACAGCGGGACAACTGTCACCTCAACCTACAGTTGAATGGGCCATTTCCGAATTCAAGCTTGCCTCCTCTTCAAAGCGATTCCAAGTGCAAAGCTTTTCTTATGATAATGTGTTTTCATTCATATGCAAAGTAGAACTTTGCACTTACAATGTAGACTCGCTTTGAAGATGAGGCAGACATGAACTCGGAAATGGCCTATTGCCTACTCCTATGAGTCTCCTATGGATGGGTTTTCAATCAGGTGATGAGATGGCCATGTATATATATTATAGTGCAGAAAACAATAGAGCAAATTATGGCTCATGTTATGCATTATAATTGAGTGAAATTCCCAAAAGACTTTTCTCTCTATTGTTCTGTGCACCAACATGATTGCTGTGACATCAGGCAAAAACTATCTATAGCACAGACTTAACTGATTAGAGTGTAATCTTGGAGAGCATCCGAACTTGTAATCGAAAGGTCGTAGGTTCGACCCTTCCAATCGACGAGTACTCGGATTTCGATGAACTAACCACAATAATACGGGAAAAAAGTGCACTTAAAAACATTTAGCATATACAGTATTCCCTTTGATCATTAAATTTTTGAGTAGCTAACACACCTGCAGAAAATCAGATTTCAATGCCTCCACTAGATACTTCCTCGGCATAAAGGGAAAAACATCAGATTGTGCAATATTTACAAACTCATCCTGCAGGAACTGCATGGCCTGTCTGTAGACCCAATCCGAGCCATGCGGGAGAGAACTCCACTCCAGGGTGGGAAGAAGTGTTGATGGTGACAACTCTTCTAGGATGATGTCTTCACAGCCTGGAAAGAATCATATATTACACACGGCATTTTCTTCAATGAAACACCAGACCCCAAACATTAGTCTTGTGATACAGCCAAAACAAAACCACCCAAGTCACACCAGAAACCCATAAGGGGTTGAAACGTGTAACGCGCGTTCACAGCTTCCGAATATTCAGTGCGAGCTGATTGGTTGATTGTTTTAGTGCTAAGTACCATATTTGGAAACCCCTCGCTCTTGTTGTTCCAAATATGGTACTTAGCAAATTGAATATTCAGAAGCTTGTTTCCCAGCACACAAGGGGCCGTTATACGTTTCAACCCTTATGGGTTTCTGGTCACACTGTATTATCAACCTAGTACAATCTAAGGATGTGCAACTATTTCGGATAAATAATTGTTTCAGAGAAATACGTGAAAGACGTTATGCATCAACTGGGAATTTTTCCGAGTTCCCAGTTGATGCATAACATCTTTCATGTATTTCTCTCATTACTTGCTTGGGTGATTGGCTGGTTGCATCTCTGGTATGCCTTAATGTGACAGCATGATGCAGTTAGCGAGGTGTTATCGCCGATAAGCCTTAATGTGGCTGCGCGATGCAGTTAAGAGAAATTCTTGTTTATCAGTGGATAATAGAACTAAGAGTTCAATCTTACATGTACAAGGTAAAAATTAGTCCATTTAAGGCAAAACGTGATATTACTGCGATTTTCATAATTCTAAGGAATCTCAGCGTCTAGCGCTAAGCGCCACACTTCCGTTTTGGCTTCCATCAATCAAATTTCGGGACATAGCCGGCAAGATCGACTCCGTCCCCGAAAGTGAATTGGAGCTTTTGTTTAGTTCACAGCTTGACTATAATTATGATATTTTTTAGAAATTCTTCAGTGAAAAGATTCGTACAGATTCCATCGCTTTCCATCAGCGTCGAGTTCGAATGTACGAATGTACCGTGGGAACCAAAGATGCTCATTGGTAAGTTATGTCACGCATCAATTGATTGCGGCATCTGTGGTTTCGGGTCACCTCTTGGGCCTTGGCATCGGAAGTTTGATTGATAAAAGCCAAAACGCTGTTTGGGCCGTTGGCGCACAATTATCGTAGTAACTAGTGACATCAAGAAAACAGCATCCAAAGAAAGCATGACTGATACACCACTCAAAATTTACTCAACTAATCAATTCATGCTATTTCTATTTTTGGTATCAGTTTTTCATTCAGTTCAATTTTAACTCATTCAAATCCGTTGCCGCCATTTTGGAGGAGGGTCTTGTAACCCATCCTCTCCCTCCAGAGAGTGAGACTATGCATGTAGACTATAGATTTTACTCTGGCTACTCTGGCTCTGGCTTGGCGATTGAGGGCGCTTTAGGTGTGAATCAGTTAAAAACAAACATTTGTTTTGACTTGATGTGCATTCAAGTGATTTGTGGTCTGACTTGTCAATTAGTGGAGCACTAGTGCTGATCTGAGATAGATAAATAATTAGATAATTTATCTAAAGTCAATTACACAGGGAGTGGTTACCGTGGTCTCCCAAGCCAAATGCTCATGATTCAAGTGTTTGACAAACTAAGAATGCTAACGTTAAAACTTGCTAAAAATTTGCTGTGTAGGTACTAAAAAATCTATTATAATTAATTGATCGGATGCACAGATAATTGAGAAACGTACATGTAAAACAAGTGAAAGCAACTTGTAGGGAGGAAGGGGGGGTTCCTCTCCCGGGAAAATGTTGAAATTTGGGCCTCTTACAAGAGAATTCATTTTCTGCGTTCTGGTGCACACATTAACGTACATTTGAACCGAATCCTTTGCATTCTACACAGCTGCGTGCAATGTACTTCATCTGTCATGACCGAAAAGACATTTCGTGAATGTTGTATTGTCACGCTTCAAATGTAGTTCGCAAATCAGGCAGCTTACACTTGACTGCTGCCTTAAAAACGTATGTGCTCAGAGCGATCCTCAATCACTGCCTTTGACATACAGTGTAGCATGACCTTGAAATTACTCAGAATATCAGGAAAGTCTTTGATGACCCAAGGCTCATGTTCTGTGCCAATGTTTCTTATTTCATTCATATAACAATTTGGGGTAATCACAGCTGTCACACAAGCCAACAAGGTTTTATTCTTTTCATAGGTAAGAAATACGCATGAATCCTGAAAATTTCAGTTAATGCACAGGGTCATAGCCAGGACCTGGGGGCAAGTGTTACTCACCAGATTGTGGCATTTTCGCCACCTGAATAAATTAGGTTGTTTGCTTAAATGCTTACAGGGGGGGGTCATGGGCATCCCTTAACAAACTTTAATTCTAAAAAAAAGTTGTCTCAAGGGGCAAAAGTAGCTGGCACAAAGAGGTTTTTGAGCGAGCAAAAAGCCATCAGCTCCTGACTCCTAATGACTACCCTGCTATGTTATTATACAAAGTTAGTGGTGAATAAAATGATGTTCACTTGATTTGATTTGATTTGATTTGATTTAACAATAGACTACATGTACACCTACAATGTAGAAACCCGCAGCACTATTGACCACACAGCTGCTACAAACAAATATATTAAGAAGCCAAGGGCTCATTCATCCCTGAATCAACCCATGAAAATGGTACTTGGATATTAACGTTTCCAATTTTTCAAGCATTTCCACTTCATCAGTGAAAAATTACCGGTACATCTACGTACGTGTAACATACCTTGTATGAGAACAGGCAAATCAATGAAGCTTGCCACTTCAAAGACCTCCATAGCAATTTCTGCAAGAGTAAGCAGTTTATGAGTCCCAGGAGAGTAATATCCTCTGTCCTCTGAGCTCCACTTGACAACAGACGACAAATCCACAGAGTCTGTATACATGCATTGCAGTGCTATCCTGGCATATTGCCACGTCATTACAGATTCATCTATAACAAGTTGGTGTACCCTAGAATTTGTTGCTGCCTGCTCAAATGAAGTCATGTTACTTTTCAAAAAAAGTGATCTAAAATATTGTGACCGTGCACAAAGTATGGACTTGTGACACAAAATCTCATAACTTTGGCTGGAAATTGTGCCACCATCTTGTGATGGATATGTGTCTGTTGAATCCTCCCCAGGAAAAACAAGCACAACATCAGCATATTCCCCACAGTTAAAGAGTACTTTGAAATCCTGTTCCAGAACATTTGGTGTTCCGAATTCATCGCCAAGATTGATTAAAACATCTATGTATTCCAAACCAGATTTCTTGGGGGTAAAATCTCCAGTGTATAAGTAGCAAAGAAGTGCTGAGAAAATTTCTTTGGACATTCCCTCTGTTTTAAATTCCATGTGAATGACGGGATGTTCCTCTGTATGTTGCGAGAAAAGCTCCCTAAAGTAAGGACACCTTGATGAAAGAATAGCTCTATGAACACGAAAACTAGTGTCTTCAAAAACAAGAGTGCAATCCGAGCAAATGTCCTCTTCAAACAACTTTCCAAGATCCTTTTTCAGGCACGAAGCAGATGAACGCACAAGATTTGTCTGGTTTTTCAAGTCTTTGACATTCATCATAGCCTCGTATTCCTCAACAAGAGCATTAATCTCTTGTGTTGTCCAAGTCTGCGTTAATTCCCGCAACATCTTTCCATGATCATGGTTTTTAAAAGTACTTTTACTCCTTGTTAGTTTCTTCCTGAGTGTGTTGAGCTTGGAAGATTTCTTTCGCTTCTCTTCTAAAGTGTAACGTGGCACTCGGAGCAAGGTTGAGTCAGGCGAGGCCTGCTCTGCAGATGCAGTTGCACCCATTCTGTCCAAAGTGAATCAACAGCAATTAATTTGAAAATGATTACTGCTTCCAAAACAGTGGCATCACTAATGAATACTAAGGAAGAGGTTTCTCAGTGGCAGCTGTAACACCTTGCCAAGCACACTGCCTTCACGGTCACAAAGTTTGGTCTCCATTAAAATCACAACATTGAAACAATGAATCTTTCTGAAGCTGCACCTGCAAATATAGGAATATAAGAAGAGAACCTTGTCAGAAAAAAAAAAGCTGTATGCTGTTTTAGACCTTGCTGAGGCATGTCTGTGCACTAATAATTAATGCACAGACATACCTCAGCGATACCTCAACTTAAAGTATTCTGGGGCACTTTTGAGTCTTAGATGTCAGCCATCTCCTTAATTTAAGCTTCAAAAACTCATTAATACAATACAATACAATACATGTACGTACTTAATTGACTGCTTCCCTTAGGGGCTTTTCAGGGCCAATGAAACAGAATTAATGACAATAAAAATCTGCCTTATTATGCACGATGTATTCAATAATGTAACGCCTCCAAATGTTCCCCACTTATTTACTTACTCTTCAAAAATACATCATCATAATACACGTTTTTCCGTGGCTGGCAAATTTTCTACCTACAGTATTTGAGAACGGACCATTTGAAAAACTCCTTTTCAAGCATTGGTGCAAAGATATGAAATAGTATTCCCAACAGTGTATGTTGCCCTGCACACTTTACATGTAGTTTAAATATTTAGTAAATAATTATTAAAGTGAAAAAATTTCAGCTTAATTTCAGTTATACATTAATTTTGTTTTACTCCACCTACTTTGTAATTTATATACTTCCTGTCATTTTAACCTAATATGTTGATGTTCATGTATCTGTTGTCTTTATTGTTGTCTCAACCCCTGTTACTGTATTGTAATCTTTTATTTTTCCTACCCACCTCGATTAGCTAGGCTATTTTGCGAGTAAGGACCAATGGAAAATGTACGAAAGGTGAATTTATTGTAATAAACTTGAAACTTAAACATAATTAACGAAATGACAGAACACAACTACAACAACTGTGAAGAATTCCAACTGGCTGGAAGGCAAGCCAGTTAACTATTTACAAGTGCAGCTGGGAAGTTGAACCAGGGACTACCAGGAACAAATTGCATAGCTTGTCTTTCTCGTATGCTAATGTTCTCCTCTCTCATATTTGAACCTTTGTTCAGACTCCAGGAGAACCACCTTTTTGTGGAATGTTTTTGAAGCCTATATAAACTTGCAGGTCGTGTTTTACTGGGTCTAAAACCAGCATCTGTAATTTCTTCAAAATTTTTTTTCCCGTAAACCAAAAACTTTTCTGACAAAAAATTGCAGACAAACATAATCATGCTGAAAGGTAGTCTCAGAAAATGTTAAAGACGGTGCCTGCTATTGTAAAGTTACATGACTTGTATGTTCTGTGCATCTCGAGATACTCAAGTTTCCTATCGGTAGTGCTTAATAATGCAGGGATATTCTTGTGTGGATTAAAACTATGTGGAGAAAGCCGAACTTGGCAAGTACTCTTGGTATCCAAAAAGAAAATTGGGGGTAAACATGCACTTTTCAGAGAATCAAGCTTCACTTAGGAAAGGAGTGCCATACATTGCTTTGTATTTTAAAGCTTATTACACATATTGTTGAAAAATAATTATGTCATTACCCCCAATTTTCTTTTTGGATTTCAATGACACTTGTTAAGATCTGCTTTTCCCACATAATTCATACAACCACGCAAAAATACATGTACCTTTGAATTAGTAGGCACCGTCCTTAACTAGTCCGATCCTTGTGATGAACCATGCAATTCCAAATTCATTAAATTTTCCGGGGGAGTGGTAACAGTTTACAAAAATTACATATATTTGACATCAGGTCTTCCTACAAAGTCCAGACTGTTGTTAAAAACAACTGTTTTGCAATGACTTAATTAGTTTTTATCATTACATGCATTGTGACTTGTTACACTCACTAAAGAAAGTCTTGTAAAGTAATAACTAAAAAAAATAGGTAGTTATTTACTCTAAAATTAAATGCATGAATCTTACATTCTGGAAGCAATGTTTTGAAGATATGATAAAAAATAAACCAATATACCCTACTCCTGTATTGTGAATAGTAAATGATGTTTTTCTCCGGAGGAGAAGAGGGTAGGAATGGCTGGATTTAAGAGAACAATCAATCTAGTTTTCACGAGATAGCTATGGATAGCACTGAATTCTATAGTTACCTCAAATTGCATCCTAAAACTAACACACAAGGGCTCAAATATCTTCATCATGTTTGTTTCCCATGAAGACGCTGCCAAAAAGCGCACAGTACCTTAAACCTTTCATATACTCAGATACATTGTAATTCAATTTTGATCGAGTTTTCTTGTCTCGATCGTTCGAAAAGGTCCATCGAGTGAAAATAATAAAGCCAATCACGAGGACTGAAATAAGTTCGGAAAAATGAAAGGCTCCATGTAAATTAAAGCACGACCGAATGGATCGTATTGGTATTGACCCGCTGTAAAAGTACTACCAACAAAGGCACCGCACAATTAAAAAAATGAAAACAACAACAAAAGGGACGTAAGTTTGTCTTGGAAAGGCATACATCTAAAGCAACTGCCAAAATAAAGAACTCCTTCAACTTGGCCAAAAATTAAGAAAGAGCGAGAAATCAAAATCCAAAACATCTAACAGGATCTTTTTTCAGATGACTCGACTAGGATTTCAGTATCAACAGTTTAACAACATAAATATTCGTTTTCCTCGGTTCGATCACAAAAACATCGCATCAGGAGATGTTTCATCTATCGAACTTACCTTTAAAGGTACTTCTGCACGTAGACATCCAATTGATTTTTGTAAAATCGAAAGATTTTACATCTACCTCAACCACTGAAGCTCAAGCTCAAATCGGTATGAGCTTGGTAACCTCGCAAAATGCCAAGTTTATCTTTTGAATCGAGATTGTTCGTAGACTTCCGACGAAGGTTTTCGTAACTGTCGGAGATTACGGTGGCTCTAACCAGTTTACGGTACCATATGAAACACCGAGTATTGCCGAACAAGATGCGGTCATTATTGTGACTTAATAAGTTACCTTGGCAACGGGAAAGCCCAGCGAAAAACCCCTATATTTTGGCTTTAAATGCTCACACCACGAAAACGAACTCGGTGACCCCCAGTTTTCATCGCTGGAAAGTAATCAGAAGGCCAAGATGAAACTTTCGACAAAGTTTGAAAAAAGTTATGTACTGCAGAATCAGAACTACCGTAAAAAAATCACAGAGTGAAGGTGGCTCTGAACCCGCTGTACAGAATTTTTTTAAACTTTGCAGAAAGTTTTATCTTGGCCTTCTGGTAACTTTTAAGCAATAAATAATGGGGTCACCCGGTTTCTTTTGAGATATGTGCAACTACAGACAAAATTAAGGGTGTTATTACAGGGCTTTCCTGTTTCCACGGCGACCTATTTCATCACAATAATGACTGCATCTTGTTCAGCAATCATTGGTGTTTCTTATGGTACCATAACATTGCAAATACGTGATACAGTGTTGTAATGCCAAACCTTCTAATATGAACGTTACCTCAAAGTTAGGTCCGTTCTAGGCCCGTGTTTGAATCAGTTTGGTTCGGCAGGTTAGGTTTGGAGCGGCCAACAACGTTAAGCTCGGCAGGATCTGTCGCACTATGCGACGTTGGAGCAGCAGTTGATTCAAACGGCGCTCTTGTCATGTGCCGAACCTAACGCATAAATTGTGATAGTTTATAATCTTACCACAATACACTCCGAAGTTTTACCTGTACCTAGGCCCCTTTACCATTGTATGGATTTCAGTTTGGTTCGACCCAGGTACGGCGTATGAATCAGCCGTCGCTCCAAAGTCGCTCTTTAGTCGAACTTTATTGAGTTAGGTTCGGCACATGAGCGGAGCGGCGTTTGGATCGGGCCTTAGCCTCCCACGCAAATTTTCTTTGGGCTTCGTCTTCGTAGCGGGGAAGGAACGCGTGACGAAGCCCTAAGAACGTCTGCATGGGCGGTTACCTTAACTTCCACTGTTTGTTCCCCAAAAAATATGTTTTGTGCAATTTCAATCAATTTTCTATTTAAAAAATAGTATTTCTCACTTAAGAATGCAGGCTCTTAAAAGCTTTACAATCAGAAAAAGTAATTTCAGAAATGTTAATACTGTATAATCATTTCTCGTGTAGCATCACATTAATTCACGCAGTGAAGTTCTTTACCTACCTTTTGCACAGCGTAAGGAGCGTGATTCTGACGCCGTGATTTTTAACGTGACATATCATCAGCAACTTTTCGAAGGACAAAAAAAGCGTATGACACGTAGTCAAACTTCTACGTTTACTAGGAAATTGTCAATCGCTAACAAACAAATTTTGTGCACATCCTGCGTTATAAATATAACTAACCTTGTTCCTTAGCAAGGAAATTGCGAATTAATTGATAAATTAATTAGGGGGTATAAAATTAATGAAAGTTATCCTTTAATCACTGGGTAAACAAACACTTCCGCCGTCCTAACCCGTTGACGTAAATAACGCAACAATCTATAGCATTCCGAAGTCTCTAACAAATACACAAGGATCGAAATTCCCTGAAAAGCTTCATGTGGACGGTACCAGAGACAATATCCCGGGTTGCCTTCGACACAAAAGAACACTCTAGCTTTGGTGCTGGTATGCAATGCATTTGCTCGTGGCCAAACAAGTTCTAAAGAACACAAAAAAACGTTTCTCAGGTCGATTAAACGGATAAAGACTCCGGCATCTCAACATCGAGTGGGACGGTTTTCCAAGGCACGAAAATGTTCCTTTTTGTATTTATAGCTATATATTACACATGGATAAGCATTCAAGGTGAGGGATTAATATTTATACAATAATTTTTCATCATTGTTATACCTATCCTCAAACACAAGAAAATGGCATTCGCGAAGTTCGACCTTATATATAGACATGAAACCAGCAAGCCTATTTTAATTATGTTGCTTTTTGACCCTGCAAATCGATTTAAAGCCTTTTAGCGGTTGCAACGATAATTTCCAATGATTGCCTATTCCATTACTTATTTTTGTGTGATCGACGTTAAAATATTAGAACTGATATTTGCTAATTCGTTCATAATTCAACTTCCGAAAGCTGTCTTCAATAGAGTTAATAAGTAACTTTTCAATGACCTGGCTGTTGCTTCGGTGTATTCGTGTCCATGCGTGATTTTCATCTTCAGTCGATGGACAAACTTCAAGCGTAATATTGACACCAAAAGAGAGATTTTTCAATGTTAAAATATTGAAGTAGAAATCGATTGTTGTTATTTTTTTCAATTTCGAAAGCGGTAGGACTCAATGATGGAGAAAGGTGCAGATAATTATTGTCATTAGAAGATAGAACTCATCTGTAGCTGTATTCTAATTTACAGTTATTTAAAACTCCCAGGGGCACGTCTCTAAAGTCTAGAAATCTATGGCTTATAAGGGTCCAAAAACCTCAAAACGCGATGTAGAGTGTTAGAACGAAACACATTCGTAATATTCTAAAGTTATAAAGTTCTGAAATCGCTAAAATTTCTGTCTGGCGGTTCTAAAATCTCTAAAATCTCTAACGGTTCTAGAATATCAAACAAACCGTCTGGGGGTTCTAAAATCTCGAAAAGTTGTAAGGTTCTACAATGCTATAGAACTTCATAATTAGACCATTTTAGTTTCTATTAATCACGCGCTTTATAGAGCTCTTCTAACTAGAGCAGTTTTAGAATGCTATAAAACTTTCTGATGTCAAGACCTAGAGTGGTTCTAGAATGCTATAGAACTTTCTTATGTCAAAACCCGGGTGTCTCGGGGATATTCGGATAACTTCATCCCGAATTGGTAATCGGAAAGTCGTAGGTTCGGCTCCTGCTTTGGCGCACTCGGATTTTTTCCCGAGTATCTCCGAGTCAACATCGAAAGTCGGTGCTATTCGCCGATCGTCAAAATGCCTCGCGACTTTAATTTCGCCGATCGTAGCTCGCATAATTTTGAGCATAAGACTGAGCAAAAGCATCGAGCATCATGCTGCAATAATGATCCAAAGTTTCCTTGTTTTGTAACAGAAAGAACTTTTTCAAAACCATCGGATACTGGCCGGCCCAAGGTCCGAAAAACCACTTTTTGAAACTATGCAAGACTGTCGATTGACTGAAAGATGTTTCAATTGTCTTTCTCGGGTATTAAAAACACACCAAAGATCTTTGTTTCACGAATTGCTTTTCGGGAGAGGAGAGTTTTCAGGTCCTTTGAAAGACCAGGCGCCTGGTCTTTCAACAGGCCATAAGTCATAATAGATTTACGATTCCCGAAATACGCCCGAAAAAGTTTCGACTTTCGAGAGGCACGACCCAGGTTACTGCCAGGTACCACATTTTCTGACCAGGTATGGTTACCAAGCAATTAACAAGGGTTATCATTCGTTTTTATGCTAATTATCAGGGCCCAGTTCCTCAAAAGCCGATTAACGCTAATCTAAGATTAAAAATTAACCAAGCAGTTTATTTCTCTACTCCCAAATGCTGTTCAACGTAGATTTTCGGCAGAACTTTACACGAGAAGACGTCAATCTTGAAAAACTAAAATAAACAAAAGAAACTTTCACCAAAAAGTTGAAAAGGTGAAACAAAAGTTTACGCTAATCCTGGATTAAGTTAATCGGCTTTCGAGGAACCTGGCCCAGGTAATTATACTGGAGCATAATAATCGTTAAAATGTAAAATGCTTTTCTTGCAGCTGAAAACGTGATAAAAATCAACAAGAACCTTATAGAGAAGAAACGAGGAGAATGCTTTGAATTCCAAGCGGAGCATTACTTTCCTACCAATTCTTCACCCATCTTTGTATGGAAAAAACGGCACACTACAACTATTTATCCGGATAATCGCATATCCATTTCCAGAGGTGGAAAGGAACTTGTTATCAAGCATTTGACGGAAGCAGATACGGCATTATACTCATCAGAGGTTAAAACAAAAGGAGGCCTAGAAATAACTCAGTATTGGTTAGTAGTTCGAGGTATGTACGTAGACCTTTTGTAATAAAATCGTTCAAAACATTGTCTCTTTAGCTTTTGTACCGTTGTGCCATTGCACCGGAGGCTGGACACGAGAAGACTGGTTGACCAACTTGGTCCTCGCTTTCAGCCTCCGCCGGTTACCAGGCCAGGCTACTCTGAGGACGAGCATGTCTTTGGGCCCGTCTGGAACTATCGGTGCGGTAGATAGGGGTTACCGCTTTCTCTACCTTTCCCTATCAAGAGTGTCACCTATATATCATACTCTGTCCAAAGCCATGCAATTTTATTCCTAAATGGGGAACCCATTGGGATTTAAAGGGTTAAAACAACATCTACGTCCGCTCAAAAACTATGCTTCCTTTAATCTTTCCCAGTCAAGAGTGACACTTAACAAATTTTTACTCTGTCTAATGACGGATAATTTTACTAGCCAATGGAGTCTTTCCAGGGGTGAAAGCGTTAGGGTTACGTCTCTCATTTCCCCATAGGGCATCATTCGATCGAAGTACGCAGAGGACAAGGACGCCTTTCCGCGATTTTGTAATGTATGTGCAATCATGGGGATATCTGCGCGGAACAGCTTAAGTCCATAGTGGATTTTCTGGTTTAGAACCGGCAGAGGTCGTTTCCCCTGAAGCTGACCAAATTAAGGTCGAGGGCTCCGGAGATGAGAACTTTCAAAGAGATTGTGAGCTCCATTGTGTTTTTTGAGCTCTTATTTGTTTTTACATGTTCAATAGTGTTGCATGCTTCTAATGAGTCCTGTAAATGCTGTCAGTGAGTGGACAGTTCAAATCAAGCTCTGCAGCCACTCAAAAATTATGTCCCCTTTAACCCATTAGGGACCTTTAGATTCTGGTACGAGGACGAGAACCAGAATGAGTACGAGATTTGACTGCCTGTTTTAAGCGAAAATACTTAAAATATTTATAACCGGGACGATTAATCTTACCCTTTGTTACCAGCGTAGGTTCCTCAGTTATTCTTATTGCTGGTGACTGAACCTTTTCCTGATCGAAGGATGCCAAATCCGCTACACTGTTGCGGTGACCTGTTTTGACACGACGGCATTTTTGCAAAACCTCTTACTTATGTGATAGGCGCGGTGGCCTCATGGTTAGTGTGCTCGAGTGGTCCTGTTGTGTTCTTGGGCAAGACACTTTAGTCTCACGGTGCCTCTCTCCTCCCAGGTGTATAAATGGGTACCGGTGAATTTAATGCTGGGGATCACTCTGCGATGGACTGGGATCCCATCCAGGGGGAAATAGAAATACTCCTAGTCGCTTCATTCTACAGAAACCGGAGATAAGCGCCAGCCTGATGGGCCTTCTAGGCTCGTGTAAGACTTTACCTACCTACCTACCCCACTAAAGTGACGACGGTATCACGTTTTCCCGCCAAAATGACGATGGTTTGGGCGCGCTCACTGTTGTTCTATGAGAAAATCTCGTCAGTACTCGTAGTCGTCCTCGTCCTAGAATCTAAAGCTCTCTATTGACTCCTAGGAGTGAGGCTAAACAGATTACTCTCTGTCTGACGCCAGCCAGTTTTCACTTCTCAGTGAAGGCAGTTCAGGAGTCAGTGGGTTAAGACTTGAGATCAATTGAGCTCTTGCTTGCGCAATATAAAAATTAAAACTGAAGTAAAGCCACTAACGCCAGTTACTGTGAATTTGACTTACTCTCAATTCTTTAATCGGCAGGCTGTGATGTCAACGAGAAAGAGATTGACTTCAAAGACTGTGAAACAGCCTGCGAAGGTTGGTGAGAGAAATTGAAATATGTACTAAGCAACTCACCCTCCTTCCTACCCCTAGCATTTTTTCCCTCATTTCCTTCATCACATCCCCTTCCCTAGTCTCCTACGCAGCAGTTCTTTGTGTGGTCACGCAACGCTCCTCCCCGTTGTGTGACCTCACAAAGAACTCCTGCGTAGGAGACTACCCCTTCCCCGGCACGAAACCCAAATTAGAGCAAATGCATTGGACAATCTGAAAAATCGCGGGAAAACGTTGTCGAACAAGGCACGCTTGTTTTTGAAGAGTTGAAGTTTACTTCTAATTTCTTGCAAAGGTGGGGTGAGATTTCATGACAGATCTTAAGGAGGACACGCAATACTTGAGCTGCCCGCGTCAATGGGTGACTGGATATAAAAACGCGTTACAGCTGATTGCGTTTACGTTTCTTCTAACCCTTATATAGATTCAATATAAAAAAATATACCTGCTCCTATTCACGAAAACTCCGAAATTTTTTTCAGAAACGGTTGCATCAGGTCACTTAAATCCGTCTCCCTTAGCTTGAAGTTATACGTGCGCGCAGACTCGAAATATTTCAAGAAACTGATTTTTAACTGAACTTTCTGTAAAATATGCCTACAGTTTCGTCAAAGTTTAAATATCTTGGAGATTATTTCTACCATTACGTGTAACGCTTCATGGGAAAAATTGATTTCACCTTCCATTAAAAAAGGACATAATATGTCGATTTTAAGATTAAAAGAAATGGCTTTAGGCAACGGTAACGGTATTTTGAAAGAAAATATCATATGAGAAATGTATGATGGGAAATTAATACCCTGGAGAAAATTCGTCTCGATATGATGACCCTAACTATATCTAAGAACGGAATATGTCTATTTGTGGGAAAACAGAGAAACTATTTCGAGCCTACTCAAAGGATGTAATGTGAAACAGTTAAAGTACTGTAAAATCACCTCGGATTTGACACTGCGTTCTTGTGGCTGTGGATAAGGCGTGATTTACGCGTACCACGACATCTAAAGCGCAATTGAAAGCCCAAATCCAAACGATATTTACACAAAGAACACATACACAAGGAAGGTAAGACATGGGAAACGACTGAAAAAAGTCTTTTTAAAAGATTGTGAACAAGGTTAACGCCATCTTGGTTTCAAAGTCACTTTGTTTGGAAAGGGAAAAGATTGTTCCTTGCGTCTGCGTTCGTCCTCTCTTCTGCATTTGCTGGTTAACTATAATGTGGAAAAATGCTCGTATTTGTTCGTTTTTCTCACAGCCGTTTGTCTCAAAGACTGGTATCAGTTTGGCGACAAATGTTTCCGTTACTTTTCGAATCCAAAGTCGTGGCTCGACGCTCACTCTCACTGCCAGGCAGCCTTCAGTGCGAAGCTCGCAACCGTCGAGAATGAAGAAGAAAACCGGTAAGAAAATGTGTACTTACGAGGCTCTCCCAGGGGGACTACTTTTTCCCTTGTTCCCATAAAAAATTGCATGTGTTACCTTGTTGCCGAAATTAATTCCAAACTTGTTCTCAGCTTTTTGATCCCTAAAAAGGTTTATGTTCAGTTGCAGCCCACTTGCGGACGGTAGATGTTGTTGTTGCCGCGAATTCACGTATCGGACGCCATATTGGAAGGGCGGGGGATAGGTCTGGGCCTGGTGTATTCCCCACTCGTCCCAGATCTTCCGATTTTCACCCGTCCAACATGGCGACCGAAATACAAATTACCACCTGCAAGCAGCTGGCTAGTTCAGTTGTTCACTAAGATATTTTGTCTTTATTCCCCAGTTCAAATTAGCCATATTCTCTTGTTCCCCCAAACCCCTGGGAGGGCCTCGCTTACGTTGTAAGTACTTTCACCAAAACAGCTTTCGTGATACCATAATAAAACATGGGAAAGGTTTCATGTACGGGAAAACGCAATACGTGGCTTTCACACAACGAAGCAACGCCCGTGTGTTTATTTAAAGAAATGAGTGCTTAATTTGACATAACGTTTGCTTGTAACATAAATACTAAAATGGTCGCTGATGGTCAGGGAGTCCAGATGGCCTAGCCGGTAACCAAGTGCCCTTCCCACCTTTGCGACCCGCGTTCAATACTGGCCTCGGCCATGAGGACGTATGTGGGCTGAGTTTCAGTCGATCTCAGTCTGACTCTGAAGGTTTTACTCCGGTTAATTCGGTTTTCCTCCCTCATCAAAATTGACTCTCAGTCAATTACATCCTCCCTTTTCATTGATTTGAAAGAATAAAGTTGCTATTATTACGTGGGATGCCTCCTGCAGGGCAGACCACATTATAAAATGTTCCCCGTATCCACAAATTGTAACGTTTGTTATCATTGGCTAGTCTCTGTAAGGTCTGGAAAGTGTAAATTTATAGAAACAGTATAGAAACTAGTGTATCTAGTAGATAGTAATGCTGCAGTACATTTCGTTAATAGTGTCAACATTTATCATTGGTAACCACAGCAACAACGTATTGAAGTCAGTGGGACTTATTTAGTTTGTTGAGGGAATGAAAGTATGTGCTGAAATTTAAGCGGAACTACCCCCATTCCAGACCATGATGAAGAGGACGAATTGTAAACGGAAGAAAAAATAAACTGATAACACACTACAAACTCCCTTTGCACCAGATCGCGGAAATCGAAAGATCCCTCAGATGCCTAAATTGGATGCAGAAAGAAAGGAAATTGTATCTTAAAATCTGCCATGGTACTCATCAACAAATGCATGCAGAACTATAATCAGTGCTACGGCTTGAAGCACATGGCAAGCTTACTTAAGTCAGTTTCGATTGCATGAATCACTGCACATATGAAAATAAAGTGTTTTACGGTTTCATCGTAGTTTTTCTAATCATTTTACAAGTTCTACAAGTCTACAGTTCTTCTTATGATTCTAGCTTCGATCCGAAGAAGTCGTAACTGCGTCAAACGATGAAATACGAAGCTCGAAGTTCAGATGTCAAAATTTTTTGCATGAAAGGAGCGAACGATGTACCTTAAAATTTGTCAAAATTCATGGAACTTTCACATACTGGAACGAAAGCGACGGATGTGAAAGTCATGCACGATATGAGAAAGTAAAACAACACCACTCACGTTTATCATCGAAAGCAGGATCACTATGTTAATGCTCGCTTCGCTCGCTCCGAAGCAAAAGTAGCAGTGCATTTGAAAAAAAGAACCCGTGTTTTACAAAACTCATTACAGTTTTGTAATAGTTCTAATAACGACTATTTCCTCGTAATGCTTATCACAATTGCTCAAAAATTCTACCACGTAGTCGAAATTATGGAAACGATGACATCGCGGAAGCTCCGAGTTCAGATGTGAGAACTTTGTGCCAGAAAGAGGACAATGATATAACTTAGAAGCTATCCAGATTCACAAAACTTTCACATCCTGGAACGAAAGCGACGAATGTGAAGGTCATGCAAGCTAGAAAACGAGAAGTAAAACGGTACAACTTGCCTTTTCATCGAATATTACGGGACCTCGTGCTTGAGCAATCTCTAGAGGATTTGGTGGCGTTCTGCTCAAATGCAATGCATTCTGGTAAAAGATGGTGAATGGCGCAGTGCATTCTGGGTAATTATGATGCATTCTGGAAAAAAGTGGTGAATTCGAGATTTCGTCCTATCTTCTCACGAATCCAGATTATGTTGCTGCTCGCTCCGTAGCAAATATTTAACCATTACCCTGCGAAATCGCGCGAAATATCGCCTGATACTTAGCCGAAGAGGCCATAGGCCGTGTTGGCTATAATCAGGCGATATTCCGCAAGATTGAGCAGGATAATGGTTTTATTATTCAACACCTGGATGGCAAAGCACAATTTTCTGCGTTTATTGGAAAAAAAAACTGGAAAAACTACCATTTTTCTCCGCGAGGCAGGATATCTGTTGACTACGCACGACGAATATTGCGCGCGCTATGACCATATTTGGACATTGTCACAATTTGTTGAATAATAAAATAATAAAATATCTCGTCCGGTCTTGGATAATTTTTTGCCCATGTGTATCACCCATTTCAATTCCTTTATTTACGGAGAAATCAATGTGTGCACAGCTTTGCATGTAAAATTCTAATACTTTAATAAACAGCAAAATATTAACCACAATAACAACATAAAATTTGCGACAATTTCGCTTATTTTTCGGGCACAGTTTGTACGTGATCAGTTAGTTAGTTAGTTGATCAGTGCCGTATAAGAAAGAGCGTAAAAGCGCCAAAACACTTCGATTGAACAAGTGGTCGGATTAGCTATAGAGCATCGGCGAGTGGGCTCTACATTCTCAAATAACAGTTTAAAGTACTTGAATTGGCTGTTGTAGTGCTTGGTTATCCTGTGGCTGTTCATTAGCTACCTCTTGCTGGACCACTTCCTCTACCATTTCTTCGTGAACTTCGTCTTGGACTTGGACATTTTCCGCCTGGACTTCGGCAACTTCCGCAAGAATTTCGGCATTTTCCGCCTGGACCAGGGCGACTTCTTCAAACGCAGGAGCCTGGTCAGCTTGTAGGGGATATTCCTGCACTGGAGCACTTTGGCGTCGGTACAGAAAGCCAAAACAACGAGAAAGGAGTCTTTCGCTTCTCTCCTCCTGCTGTCCACCCTCATCGTGTTGATGAATCACGTGACCTGGTGGAATCGGCAGCGCTTCTTCCAGACCAAGCGGTGGTCGTTCCTCCCAAGGTCCCGTATAGTACATTGGGTGTCCATGGTGATGGTTTCGTCGTGTAATCTTCCGCTTCACATATCTTGCTGCAGCGCGGAGTCTGTTTCGAAGGCCTGTGGGGTGAGGCTGCTGTGGTGGATGCTGCCCGGCCTGTGGAGGCACCACAGGAGGAGGTGGAGGAGCAACAACAGCCTCATTGGCAGGAGCATCACCATTTACCCCTTCATCTCCAGGTTGGTCCGCTACGTCATCAACATTTTCCCCCTCGTCATCCTCATCAACGTTGGGATTATGATGGTTGACTTGTGCCGGGTGGTCATTTAACGGGGCCTCTTCGTTGGGTCCCGGGGGTTCTAAAGGTGGAGGTGGCGCTTGAGCCTGAACATTTGCAAGATGTGCTTGAAATGCTAACAGCCAAACTGGCAAAATGTTATCGGCGTTTGGAGCTTGGTCAAGAGGTGGTATATGTGCCATGGGATTATAAGGGGGTACGTTCACAATCGGTGCTGGGTTTTGTATGACAAATCCATTTTGTCCAGCACCCTGAGGTTCTTGAAGAACCATATCTAGCTGATCCTCATCTTCAATTTCTAATTGCTCTACTATGGACTCGCTTTCAAAGTCCTCCTTATCGTTCACAGCAATATCAGTCAGTTCATCGTCGATTGCTGTTTCCACTGCGTCATATATTTCGAAATGAGTCTGCTCGGAATGGATTTCCTTAGCAAACTCTTCATTTTCATCTTTTTCGTTTTCCTCAGTGACCAGCAGTAATTTGTTCCCTTCATTATGGAAACAGTCTCTACCCCTTTGCAAACAGAGTTCTTGCGAGTATTTTAGCATCAAGGCTACGATTCGAAGCCAGGCCATTTTGAAGCTGGTCTCGCACAACGCAATTTGGTTATCAGTCACGGCAATGGAATACGTATTTGATAAGTTTGGATCAGTGCCTTTCACTTCATCTTCACCTTTGGAACTGATTTCACTTAAACACTTAACTCCAGTCAAATCTGCTAAGCCGTCGACTTCCTGATTCTTGTTACCTTTGGAATATTCATTCTCAAATTTCATTCCGCCTTCTTTATTCTCATTGAAGGCGGAAAAACAATCCCAGCTATCTTGGGTGCAAGCATTTATTGTCCCATTTTCTTGGTCATTCTGCGGATCACTGAGTTTACAGTCATCTTCGCTCTCTTCAGAAGAACAGCAATTCTTCTCTGGAGCGTGCAAGATTTGTTTCATTTCAGTCTTCCGTTTCACTTGTTTCCTGTTGTTATTCAGTGGATCATTTGCCTTGGAGCTATCTGTTCTTTCTTGTGAAAAACAACATTGCCTCTCTAGAGTGTATGACATCCCGTGAACGTCCATACCCGCCTGGGCAATCAACACATCTTCGACTTCTCTATCTTTACTTCCACTACGACTTGTACGATCAAAGCTGATTCCAGTCAAATCTGGTATGTCGATGACTTCTTGAGGTTTGCAATCATATAAATTATCATTCCCACATTTTATTCTTCTCCCTTTATTCACATTGAAGGCGGAAGCACAATCCAAGTTATCTTGGACGCAAGCATTTATTGTTCCCTTTCCTTGGTAATTTTGTGGATCACTGGCTTTCGAGGCATCTGCGCTCTCTTCAGAAGAACAGCAATTCTTCTGTGGAGCGTTCAAGATTTCTCTCATTTCAGTGTTCCTTTTCTCCTTTTTTCTTTGCTCATCTTGGGGGAAACTAGCCTTAGAGCCTTCTGTTCTTTCTTGAGAAGAACAGCAAGAGCTCTCTAGAGCGTTTGAGATCACCTGCACTTCCATGCCCGCTTGGGCAATCAATACATCTTCGACTTCTCTGTGTTTACTTCCACCACGACTTGCACGATCAAAGCTGATTCCAGTCAAATCTGGTATGTCGATGACTTCTTGAGGTTTGCAACCATATAAATTATCATCCCCACATTTTATTCTGCCTCCTCTATTCACAATCAAGGCGGGAGCACAATCCAAGTTATCTTGGGCGCAAGCATTTATTGTCCCCTTTCCTTGGTAATTTTGTGGATCACTGGCTTTCGAGGCATCTGCGCTCTCTTTAAAAGAACAGCAATTCTTCTCAGGAGCGTTCAAGATTTCTCTCATTTCAGTGTTCCGCTTCTCTTTGTTTCTTTGCTCATCTTGGGGGAAACTAGCCTTAGAGCCTTCTGTTCTTTCTTGAGAAGAACAGCAAGAGCTCTCTAGAGCGTTTGAGATCACCTGCACTTCCATGCCCGCTTGGGCAATCAATACATCTTCGACTTTTCTGTGTTTACTTCCACCACGACTTGAACGATCAAAGCTGATTCCAGTCAAATCTGGTATGTCGATGACTTCTTGAGGTTTGCAACCATATAAATTATCATTTCCACATTTTATTCTTCCCCCTTTATTCACATTGAAGGCAGAAGCACAATCCACTTTATCTTGGGCGCAAGCATTTATTGTCCCCTTTCCTTGGTAATTTTGTGCATCACTGGCTTTCGAGGAATCTGCGCTCTCTTTAAAAGAACAGCAATTCTTCTCTGGAGCGTTCAAAATTTCTCTCATTTCAGTGTTCCGCTTGTCCTTTTTTCTTTGCTCATCTTGTGGAAAACTCGCCTTAGAGCTATGTGTTCTTTCTTGAGAAGAACAGCAGGAGCTGTCTAGAGCGTTTGAGATCACCTGCTCTTCCACGCCCGCTTCGGCTATCAATCCATCTTCGACTTTTCTGTCTTTACTTCCACCGCGACTTGTACGATCAGAGCTGATCTCAGTCAAATCTGGTATTTCGATGACTTCTTGAGGTTTGCAACCATATAAATTATCATTCCCACATTTTATTCTTCCCCCTTTATTCACATTGAAGGCGGAAGCACAATCCACTTTATCTTGGGTGCAAGCATTTATTGTCCCCTTTCCTTGGTAATTTTGTGGATCACTGGCTTTCGAGGCATCTGCGCTCTCTTCAGAAGAACAGCAATTCTTCTGTGGAGCGTTCAAGATTTCTCTCATTTCAGTGTTCCGCTTCTCTTTGTTTCTTTGCTCATCTTGTGGAAAACTCGCCTTAGAGCTATCTTTTTTTTCTTGAGAAGAACAGGAAAGGCTCTGTAGAGCGTCTGAGATCACCTGTACTTTCATGCCCGCTTCGGCAATGAATTTCTCTTTGACCTCCTCCTCATAAATACCAACTGTACAGCCAAGGCTGTTGGACAAACACAGTTGGTATGACTGTGCAACATGTTGCACGCCACCCACACCCTCAAGGTTCTGTTCTACACCTTCACTGGAGAAACAATCATCAGGCAGTGACTGAGGATCCTCGCTGGTTATGGGACCTTTTTCACTAAAAGTCTTTTTCATTTCAGTTTCTATCTCTTCGTCTTTTTCAACACAATGCTTTCCTTCCGAAGCATTGTTTAGTAGTATGCTGAATGGCACTAAAACGTTTTGTACGTAATGCCAGAAATATGTCATTGCGCGTAACCATGCCATCTTGATGACTGCGAGAAACGAAGCCTTGTTATCATTGATATCAGCCCCAGAGTTCACATTAGATAAACTGTATTCAAGGCCTTCATTCTTTTCGCTATCGCCACAAGTATCCCCGGGGCTGAGACCCGGTAATTCATTTCCTTGTGGTTCTTGGTCTGATCCTAGGGACTTCAATCCCCAAGGGTAATTATTCACATATATTGCTTTTCCGAAGCCAGTCTGTGTTTTGTGTCCCTTTGCGGGAAATCTCCCTGCCTGATCATTGCGGGATTTTAGTTGGAACATATTCTGAGAGCCCATTCCGCAAAACTGAAACGCGTAAGATTCTACGCCTGTTGCATTATTTCCGCTTTGACTTTGAGTTAATCTGGGAGGCTTATCTCCTCGGGGGATGCAAATTCCCTTGCTTTTGTGTCTCTTGAGATTGACCCCCTGGGAAAATATCGACCCGGTTCCTTGGGGTAAGGCTCGAGTCGTCTTCCTCGGAGCAAGAACAGAAGCTCTCCTGTTGCTTGAATACTTCGACGCTGACTTCGCCGTTGCGAAAAAACCGACTTCAATTATCTTGCGACTTCCGCGGATAAATTGAAAAATGACCATTACTGGCGCATGCGCCTGAGAGATGATGTAAGCGACCTCATCTTGCGTTGCAGACCACACAGAACAAGAAGGGCTGACAACGTGAACAGCTATTGCAGCTCTCCAAGTTCTTAGCCTTAATTTGTCTTCGAAGGCCTCCTGTATTGTAATCAATGGACTTGTTCCCATGCTCACATCACGTGATATACGGAATACTCCATTCACTTGGTTCCATACCCCTCTCACTCTAGCTAGGTACCTCAGCGGAACCATTCTGAACGTTGCATGGGCCATAATATTGTTGTTGTAAAAGGGAAATCTGCTTATTGCCATTACTTTTCTTTGCGCCATATTAGCCCTGCAAATAAAAAAGTAGCAGAACAAGTTAAGTAAGGAGCATGCTGTTTAAGCTGGAAAACCTCTTAAGTTTGCTTCAATTGTAAACTTAAAAGGAAATAACACTTTGTGACATTAGTCATAGTTACACATACCGAGGAAAACCGCATTCCAGAGGTAAGTTTACTAGGTTTACGTCACCGAGGTGATTCTGGTCACACACAAGACTTTTTACCCGAAGTAAATGCTTGAAACAGAACAAGTTTGCTGCGAAAACACAACTGCAGAATTACGGAGAATTCAAGAGAGGTAGCAAATAGTTTGTCGCTCTTACTTCTTTTCCGTGACCAACACCAAGTCCTTAAAATTACCGATTCTACTAATTCAGCGCTTCATTCAGCAAAGAGAGGCTGTACAACACGCGAGCTTACGAGTAATGCTAGCCATTCGAGCTTAGTTAATGGAGGGAGACTGAACAGTTGACACCGGACATACCTTTATTTTTGACAAACTTTGAATATATAGTTGTTCGATATTCGATAAAGCGAGAGAACAAAACGCGAAATTAGACTGGCCGCCATCTTAAAATTCTGTGTGCACCATCAAAATCACGTGACATGCGAAAAAAACACAACAAAGAGTTCAATTCGGTCTCTGAAGTTCACCGGCTACCCGCGTAACTAGTCTCCCTCCATTAACTATGTTAACATACGAGGCGTGCGAGTCAAGATGCGAGCCACGCAGTTATTGAAAGCTTATCGCTTTAAAATGGGTGCTTTGACTTAAATACTCTTTATCATCATTATTTGAAATGGGTGCTTGGACTTAAATGCAAGACTCGCATGGCTCGCGGGCTCGCAGTTTGTCAAGAAGTGCGCTATCCTCGGCCGGTTATGATGTCAAAAACGCGTTCACCTTGCCCCATTATTGACCTTTTGAGGTATTTAGAAAGTCTAAATTACACTTCCTAGCGCTTGTCACATGCAACTGCTTCGCGATTGGTCATTCCGTCTCGGGATACTTGACAAACCACGCTATTCAGTTATCACGGGAATGTGGTGGATGAGGTTGTTTCAGTAAATCTTCCGCATACTACAATATCATGAAGCAAAAAGGAGCCCTTACTTTTTCTTCTTTGTCCAGCAAATGAAAATCGCTTTCGCTGCCGCAGCGAAAATACAACTGAAACACATCGTCATCAGTAAGGTCAAAGTTATCCAGTAGCATCCTGAAAGAAATAAAGGGTTTTATACTTGTTATAGACCTTAGATGCTGATCCCGTTAAATGCTAGGTGAAGTCTCGTTGGACTGTGTAAACTCTTGACATTTTATCTACCAAGTGACAGAGTTACGTTCCATGTTCTTTCACGGAATTTCGAAATCGAATGATGATTAAATAAGTTAGTTCAGCAAATCTTCGATAGCTTAACATAAAAGAAGATTACTTAAGTGCTCGATGATAAAAGGCCAAGCTAACTTGAAAGAAGCCGAAAAAGACGAAATGAGTTAACTTGTGTTTTTTTTTTGTTTGTGTGTGCCAAATTGATCCCTGTGGGCGCAGCCTAATCGTGAAGCTGCGCGTGAAAAAAAAAGTCAACAATTCACGCGCGCAAAAACGATCCCCACCTGTAATGCATTCCACGCACGCGCATACGTCACTTTGCATGGTAAGGGCTAGAGGCGTAAAACTATACAGCGACAACAAAAAGACCCAGCCATCTCATCTCGTGACTGAAGAATTAGTGGTTTAATTGATCACATCAAAATTGTAATTTATCAGTTGATTACATATTAATGGCTATTACAACACCTAATTAAAAACAATAGATGCGTCATAGGCGATTATTATACAATAGGTGGTTTAAATAAAAGATTCTTTCATATATCATGTTTTAATACGAAGATGGCTTTACGTGAACTGCATAGAAAATTAATCCATAGCGGAAAAAGAAAAAAATGAGCTTTTGCTAATGCTGCAATTGCTGTTGTTTCTGTAAAAGTTGACCATTCAATTCACGTCGACAGCGTCAGAATATTTAATATCAAACAAATTTCCAAAATCAAGTTGCAAGATCTGGACCGTCGGAAAAAAGTGTGTTTTACGGTGTCTTTCCTGTGACTTAAAGGGTTTCTGTGCAACCCGTGGCAATCGTTTGGAATACTAGTCTCATGCTTGATTTACGTCACGCACAGAACTTATCGAACGCATTCTCTCGATCGTCCTCCAAATCTCTATCTCTAAGGGAAATTTAAGCGCTATATGTGGGATATTTGCAAACATGCTTGTATACTTCTGTATCTTTTGGAGGAAAAAGATTGAGGTCCGAATCGAGATTGAGTCGTTAAGTTTATCGAAAGCTTTGGTAAAGAAGTGCGCAATGGACATAAATACTTGTGCTCACTTACCCAAATTGTGTATATGTGGATCCAAAATAGTATCTGTGTCACTTCGCATAATATTGAACAGTTTGCTCAAGATTAAGCCAAACATGCTCACGAACAAATTACACCCAACCATCTCTGAGCTGAGCATCTGCAATCTGATTATTCAACGTCAAAAGTCGTAATTTATAAATGGTTTTTTAATGAAGCTTGCATCATCAAATTAACGTTAATGAACTGTTCAATTACGACATCAAGTGTTGAGAATTTGTATTCTGATCTACAGGTGACCAATAAATGTCCTGTGCAATAGCACGTTTCTGGTGAATTTTGGGTATTACCAGTCTCCTAGGGAATCATCCGCTAAAATTGAGCGAAAAAGACTAGAATTAGCCAGGATTCACCAGTGACCTATTATTACCAAATAGCGCGTGTTGTTTTGTCAAATCCTGAAAAGGCAAATTCCGAGCAAAAATCATCAGAGGAGTTCTCCAGTAAACTGTAAACTTCCATGTCTTGTGCAAAAAATAAAAGCAAAAGGAAGACTAGACACCAAACAATCTTTATTTCGATTGGCTTGCTAATGACAGCGTGAATAGGAATTGACCACTTTTAACATTCCATTATGCAATACGTTTGGGGTGGGGAGGGGGGTAGGGTATTTGCATAAACACAATACAAGTTATTTACTCTTGGGACTATACCCTTCTTCCATTGTTTTACAGCATTGCCCTCCCCCTGCCCCTCTTCCACCAAAATGGACAAAATGAACTGTTTCATGTGATTGGTGAAAAAAGCGAATAACACTGATAGCCAAGATAAGAAATAGTCTGATATTGAATTCGTGAATATGAATTTATCCAGAGATGAACAGAGGTTAAGAGCACTATGCTGACCGTCTCAATCTCCACCAACCCATTTTTTACTAACAGTTGGACATCAATTATAATTTGTGGCTTTCTGCACTGACTTACCCTCAGGGCTTCATGCACGATCTAACGTAACATTAGCCCCAATCTCCTTCCACGGTATGAACTGGTCTCGGCATCCACTCTCTTTTAGTAAGGGGTTAGGCCAGTTGCCTAACCCCTTAGTGTTTCGGTTGACACAAACCTCTTTGCAGATGATTTCCAGTCATACCAGAAAAACCTTGCAATTATTCTATTCTCATCTCTTTTTTCTAGCCTTGTAAAATGTCTTTCAAGCCTTTCACAATAAAGGCAAGATCTTTTCTGTCTCGAAACGGTGAAGGAGTTTTAAAAAACATTTTACCCACAAGAATAATGACATAGGCTACTGCTTCATTTCATTAATTTTTCGTTTTTTGCAGCTTTGTGGGCAATCTCCTCAAATCGGGGTACGGTGCTTGGATAGGCTTAAATGACAGGAGTAGTGAAGGCAAATTTCTTTGGAATTACAACAAATACAATAGGCCAACATATTTTGCGTGGGACAAAGCCAATACGGACAACCCGGAACCAAACAATTTCAATGGACAGTGTAACGTCGAGAACTGCGTCGAGATGAAACATACGAACAAGAGATGGAATGACGTTGTTTGCAAGGCACATAATGATTACGTTTGCATGAGGAAGTCTCAAATAGGTGAGGTCATTGAAGAACGTGTTGGGGGGGGGGGGGGTGGGTGGGAAGGGATGGAAGAGATAAGCACTGGTCGGCCGTTCGGTCGTTGCCATTTTTGACGGTCGATGCCAATCTTAGTAACCAAGCCTTTTTATTCGGTAAGCTTCCAGTGAATTGTTAGGGTTAGCTTAATTAAATACTTTTAAATTGTGCCAAAATCGCTTTCCTATCCACAAGTCGTAGGCAGTTTACAATCCTTCCCCAAGGACCTAAAAAGCTGAAACTCTACATGCATAATAACTATTGTCTGTAGGTATGACGTAACGCAAGCAGAGCCGGCAAGAGTTAGCTGCCTGCTTGTAGCCAACCAAAACTGAGAAAGTCACACCAGTTTCTAATAATTCTATAAATCATGTATGCAAATTAACTTCAACTAGGAGCTCATCATGATGATGAGCTCCTGCTTCAACTGCAACTGAATTTGCAAAAACTCAGGTCAAAAAAATTTTTGTCTCCAGACCTCCCCGGCTGGCGTTGCCAGGAAGGGAAATGTTACCTTTACGTGCGTGATGCTGTCACGTGGGACTGGGCCCAACAAAGCTGCCGAAACAGAAACAGCACTTTAGTGACAATATCAAGCTCCGAAGAAAACGAGATCATTGGAAGTTTGGTGAGATCAACGGTCTGGATTGGACTTAACGACCGAGTGGAAGCTGGTACGTCTTTTTGTTACAATTCACAATTCATAATCCAGGTCATTTGTCATGTAAATAGTTTGTCTTTTTCGAAGGGGAGCAATAAAATATAGGCCGGGTTACCAAGCTGCAGACTGTTTCGGAATTGGTAACCTGGCCTTCATTTCCGACAACAGAAAAAACCGCTTAGGTGATTATAACATAAAAACCACCTCAAGTGAAACCAATCAGCGCAGTTTGATTCTATGAATGAAGTAAAGAACGCTAATTGCTATCAATAGGCGCATCCTTCCCTTTTCGGAAATTGTTGGAATATAAGAGGACTCTTGCGGTAACATTGAATCACGTCACCTCACACTGAAGACACTAGACAGGGGTGTCAAGACTTCAGGTCTTTGAATCGTAACTTTCGAAGCTACATTCAAAATTTATTCAACCCAGAGTAGCGCCAAACTATGCCTTATTTTTGTGATTTTAAGGGGGTTTTGAACACTTAATAAACTTGGGAATTTAAGTATGTGGGGTGGTGAGAGCACTCGCCTCCCTTCAATGTGGCCCAGGTTCGATTTCCAAACTCGGCGTCCTATGTGGGTTGCGTTTGTTGGTTCTCTACTCTGCACTGAGAGGTTTTTCTCCGGGTATTCTCCGGTTTTCCCCTCTCCTCAAAAACCTACATTTGATTTGATTAGTGTTAATTTTTTGATTTCAGTTTACAGTGTCCCCAATCAGTGCCTTTTCGCTAAATGCACGGGACACTTGAATATAGTTCATTATTATTAATTTGTTTATTTATTTATTTATTTCAAGTTATCGATGACGACTGTGGTGTAGTCAAATCCATGACCTCCCGATAACTAGTTTTAACTTTACAGGTTTATACGTATGGAATGACATTGCTCAGGGCAAGTTTGATAACAGGCCTACATACTACAACTGGGAGCTCGGGGAACCAAATGATCGCCATTATGATCCATTTAAGGCGCCTCGCAGGTGCAAAGGCGAAGACTGTGTGCAGATCAAAAGCTGGAATGACGTAATAAGCTGGTGTGACTTAGACTGCGACATCCAGTTACCTTACATATGTGAAAAAAGTCGAGGTGAGAACAAATTGTCGTTATAAAGTAGGTTGTAGTTATTCATCGCGGTGTATACTTCAACTTTCAACTTTATTTACTACTAAAACAAAGAAAAAAAAACAAATGGTCGCTTCCCGCAAATACCATTGACTAGTTGAGGTGAGGAGCGACAGGAAAAAGACGGTTGTTATTACACCTTGTAGAGAGTAAAATGAAAATGAAAATGAAAAGTATACCTATAATGTTGTTGTTATTCATCGTGGTGAAGTACAATAATAATAAATTATTATATGACTAGCTCCGTGAGCGGGCAAGATGAACCAAATCGCGGGCTCTGATTGGCTACCCGAGCGGGCAAGATGGAGCGATAATGCCCGCTCGGGATTTCTCGCTTGGTCCCGCAAGATCAAAGATCATTTTTTGGTGTTTTAAGTCATATAATAAATCGTTTATTGACCAAGATTGTTCGGTCAAGATGACTGGATATTGGCCTCGTTCTTTTTTTGCGTGTTTATGGACCTCGACTTCGTCTCGGTCCATAAACACGCAAAAAAAGAACTTGGCCAATATCCAGTCATCTTGACCTCACGCTTGGTCAATAACCCATACGTATTCTCGTTTGTCTCACGATGTGGTCACTTGTGATGTAGATCGCGACGTTTCGACTGCATACTGCTAGCCTTCATCAGGCGATGTTATCGACTGCTTACGCGTCACCTTTTATGCAGTATGCTCCTCTGTGATTGGTTGATTTTCAGCTGCTGAAAACCAACCAATGATGAAGACTAGCAGTATGCAGTGGAAACGTCGCGATCTACATCACAAGTGACCACATCGTGAGACAAACGAGAATATTTTATTATTGGTATACGTATAATTCGTTTGTCTCACGATATAGTCACTTCCGATGTAGATCGGAAGTAACAATCTACTTAAAAAAATAGATTCTATGTTGACGTACATCTGTTCAGTAATAGATAGATGACGTCAAAGTGTGGTAAGAACAAAAAACTGGCACACGAGGCGATAGCTCATGCACGTGACGTTTATCGACTTTTTTGTTTATGAATTATTAATGTGTTTAAAAAAATTAATTTTGAAAGAGTTCTTCGTCTCGTACATTTTATAGTCAGGAAGCAGACCTTTACAGCCTCTAATTTCATTGGATCAATTTAGGACACAAGTCTATTGTGTTTAACGTCATGGTCTATTGGTCCATGGTCTTTTGTATTGTTCTTTGTGTCCATTCTGTTCTGAACCAATCCCGAAAGTCGTTCCGAGACCTTACAGTTTAGTCCAAACTGACCTGAAGTGAAGTTCATGTGTTGGTCACCACTCCCCTCGGGGATTGTCAAAATTAATTTACAATTCTGTTTGGGGGACTTTGACCAGACTGCTTGTTACGTAGTTTTCAATCGCTGATAAAGTGAAAGGTGCCTCCATATACGACAACGGACCAGACCACAACACCGGGAACTCTGTGCCCTTCTCGAATAGTGTGTGGGATCAAACGTCCCACGGAGTTTGTAGTCCTTATATGACAAGACTTTAAAGTCTACTGTTGGTCCTAAGTGTTGATCGGGCAGGAGTTGAACTGACGACCTATCGGCACCGTAGTCCGATGGTCAACCAACAGAACAAACCAGTGGGTGACTTACTTTAATTTGTCTACAGAAGACATTCAATCTTCTTTTCCGTTTGTTGGTTTTCAGATCTCAATATCAGTTTTGCGGCGTGGGTAGCCATTTCAATGGGTGCAGGACTCATAATAAGCATCTTTGGAGGACGAGCTTACATGGAATATAAGACGCGAGGAGGGCGCAAAGATGTGAAACAAATACTGGAAGAATCGTGAGCGAAAGCATCAGGAATAGCAGGCGGTCAAGAGACAGAATTGCTTTTAATTAATCCGCTCGGAAACAAGTGAGAGGGAAGTTGATCCGAGGAGGTTTTGAACGGGAGCATAAAGGTTAGGGAAGGGAAGGGTACGAGGAAATTTAAAAGGGAGAGGGGTGGGAGAGAACAACTGTTTGTTAACTATCCTCAATTCTACGCAGTAAGGGGTATTCGCAACAAACTCTTTGGACTATTTGAACTCTGCGAAACATCCGTTTTAAAGAGAAAAACTATTACCTACAGATCCGAAGTAAAAGTAATACAGATCACTGAAGTCATTATTTTACTTTTCAAGGGGTGAAAGATGGGACAAATTGCTAATAATTTGTCATATGAAAGGTTTACTGACTTGAATACTCATAAATCAGGCCTCGACTGTTCAAAGATCGAACAGCGCTAACTAACAAATAAGCGCTTCGAAAACCAATTAAGTGATCCTCTGGATTGTGAGAATTTTAGTTCTGTAAGGCCCGGTTCAAACGTCAAACTTTTCATGTGCCGAATCTAATGCAATTGAGAAAAAAATGTTGTTTTTGGCTCATTCACATTAGATTCGGCACATGAAAAGTTTGACGTTTTAACCGGTTCTAATATTCAGTCAGGTAGTTATGGAGACATGAAACGGTTTGTTTCATTTTAAGCCTATTTATTATCCTCAGATTCTGTTTTAAACTCAACCTGAAGCATATCTTCAATTCTATGAAAACACGAAATCTATGAAGCCACCTTACATCCTATTATTGTTCTTGAGAAGAAGGCTGCTCGAATTATTACTTTTTCTTGCCAAAATGCTCATACTTGCCCAATTTTCAAACATTTGTAAATTATGAAATTTATTGATGTTCTACATTGTCTTAATTGTGTCTTAATGTTTGAATTTATCATAATTCGTTACTTTCTGCTTTCCACTATTTTAATTCCTATATCAAGTAGGCACAAGTGTAATACTAGACTGTGTTCTAAATCAGCTTTTTTTATTCCTTCTGTTCTTTGGAAAAGTCTTTAAAAATTCTTCGCTTTAACAAATTTAAATACAAATTTAATACTTCCTTCTTTACTCCAGTCCATCTGAAGTTTCATTGGTTCTTTTCCTGCTGCTTTAGACATAAAATTCTTTATTCTGCCTCCTAGCTAGATTTCAACTTTCCTCACTAGCTTCTTGGTTATTTTCTAGGGGGAATTGTACCTTTCTTAAGTCTATTACTTATTTCATGTATCTCTATTTACGTGTAGTACACATAAACTATTTTCTTTGTTGTTCCAGGAAAACAGGAATTTTCTCCTAAATCAGATTTAGAACCGTTGTGACTTTCTCTTCACTAGAAAAGAATCACATTTTGAATAAAGAATAAAGCAATCATTGCCTTTTGATATCATCAGAAATTGTTATTGTGTACTCGTTCTTTTGTGAACGGCGCGGAAGGGGGAGGGGGGGGGGGGGCATGACTAAGAGTGTACAACCTCATTGCATTTGTGGAACGACGTTTTTACAGACGGCGTTATTTTTATTGATTTTAACGGGAAACCAGACCATTCCAGGTAATCGCAAGTCTTGCATGAAACATTATTACCCATGGGATTGAAAATGGTCACTTCCGCATTCTTTCAGAATGCCGTTACATAGACCTAATACATACTTTAGTTTTTATTCTGTCTTTATTATTATTATTATTATCGACTTTTATTTGTTCTTAGAGCCATGAGTTTATCAGTTAATAAACTGCTTTAGGTTATGTCTTGTTGGAAGGTCATGAACGAGATTTTAGGACACGCATTGCATTGGCGAGCGACACGACGCTAGAAATTTATATTGTGACGTCATAGCATAAATTGGGATTGTAACGTCTACAATCATAACAACCTTGAACCAAGGCTCTCTCTTTTCCTAAAACATGTCAATCATTTCGGGTGGAAGAAAAAGAAAGAGCCTG
>NC_090887.1:2817393-2819893 GCF_036669925.1 Montipora capricornis
GGACCAACTTAACTGAACTGAACTGAACTGGACTAGCGACTGGATCCTGGAATTCTTCAGTGCTTACCTCACAGACATGAACCTAATTAAACTCTATCCTTTAATTCTTTTATCTTCTTCAAATTAACAAGACAATAATAATTATGTATTAAAGAAATTACTGTAGAAGAGGGTGGTTAAGTGGTATTGATCCTGGATTGCTCTCATCTGAGGAACTTCTAAAGGGGGTGTTTAAATGTCCTGATGATTGCATGCAAATGGGCAAAGGGACAACTGAAGATTCCTATTCAATTGACCCTTTGGTTGCCAAGCAACCACCTTTGGTTGCCAAGCAACCATCATTATTATTATCACCTTATCATGGGTACACTACAGTGTACACCATTTTATGTTGTACCCAGGGCCTGGTTGTTCAAAAGCCAATTAACTTAATCCAGGATTAGCGTAAACTTTTGGTTCATGTTGTCAACCTTTTTATGAAAGTTTCTTTTGCTTATTTTTGTTTTTCAAGAAAGACTTGTTCTAGCTTAATGTTTTGCCGAATATTAGTGTTGAACAGCATTTGGGAGTAGAAAAGTAGACTCACTGGTTAATTTTTAACCTGGGATTAGCAGTAATCGGCTTTTAGACAACCTGGCCCAGGTGGAAATCTTATTAAGATCCTACTAAGATTCTTAATAAGTTTCTTAATAAGATCTTATTTTGTTTCTTATTAAAAATCTTGTAAGATCTTAGCCAAGATCTTACAAGATTCTTACATGATCTTGTAAGATTCTTAACAAGAATCTTATCAAGAATCTTGCAAGATCTTGTGAGAATCTTGTAAGAATCTTGTAAGATCTTAGACAAGTTCTTAGATAAGATCTTGAATCTTGGAAGATTCTATCTAAGATCTTACAAGATCTTGTAAGAATCTTGTTCAAATCATGCAAGATCGTTTAGGAATCTTGGGCAAGTAATTGGAGGTACAGGAAAGCACTGTATTTTTGGTCGCTTGGAATTAGTCTTTATTCGAAGTTGTTTGGTTTCTTTTGTTTAATGTAATCTGTGCTCCAGTGACTGCAGAAAGAACCAAATTTTGTGTACGTGTACGTTCTACAATAAGATCCAAATCTTGCCGGCTTCTTATTAGTAAATTTGTACAACATCTCGCAATATTGAACAATGACGCTGTTTTGTAGTGTCATTATTGCAAATTACAATCAACTCCCAATTACTTTGTAAAGAAATACTTCCAGGAGATAAAGTCTGATTCCTTGTTGCATCAATGTCCCTCAAGGTACCTGGTTCCCAGTTATCAATGAGTTATTTATTGTAATTCAGAACGTTTGTTTTTTGGAACTAATAAAGAACTTTATATATATATATACATTTGTATTATAAATATAATTATTGTACATGTATATGTTTACTTACATGTAGTTGTCTATCAGGTAAGCCATGATATTACGTGCATTATTGGTTGTCAAGACCATGAACAGTGATTGGTGGATTTTGATCCGTCTTGTGAGTCCGTCTTGAGGTGTATATGTGTGTTCTTTTTAATTCTAGGGGGGTGGATCAACTTCACCTAGCTATTCTCCATCCAAGAAAGCTTGCTGTCTACAATGTAGCAGGTATTAATTTGTAGTAACTTCATTTTTCTATTCAGATGTGATCATTAAAATTTGTGTTACTCATAAGAGAAAAATTTAGCAGAGATAGGGCTATTAAAATAATGTATTATCGTAAAAACCCTACTCAGGATTTTTTGAATATTTAGCAAGATCCTAGTGAGGATCCTATTCCTAAATAAGATTTTGAATAGGATCCTTATCCTATTTGGAATCCTAAACAGGATCGTAATCCTATTCAAGATCCTAAAGGATCCTCCAAGATCCTACAGGATCCTAGTTAGGATTTCTACCAGGGACAGCAACTCCACTCACAGATTGTAGTGGCATTTTGCTGGAACAGCAGGTTATATAACTTCCAGCTTGAAAACATGTACAGCGGTAGCGCTCTTTACTTTGTTCCGGACCTACAGTATTACTGGTGTGTACTCTGAGTAACTGACAATCAACATCGGAGTGGTTTGGGAGACAAGTGTAGTCAGCATTTCATCAGTTTGAGTCTGAGACTGTGGCTATTTTTAATCTAATCTAAAGTGATCATGCTATTGTATCATCATCATGATCATACTGCAAGAGCGGGCATTGGATGTGAGATGGTAAAATTAATAGCCAACGAGGCACGTAGCGCTAACTTAAAGTTGGCTGTAACCATGTCACATCCAACAAGTGCGACTAGAAGAATTATTGTTTTACCAAATTTTCAGTAAATTTTGAATACTTGGGCACTTGGATATTAAAGCCAATCAGTTTCCAGCTTGGCAACTCTTGACTCATCAGTTTCCATATTAGGTCATATGGCATATGAGCTGATATAACCGAGATTAAGTGAACCAATCAGAAGCTAGAAAGGTGATATCTGAGGTCGAAAATTTAATAAGTAATAATAA
>NC_090887.1:2824893-2837393 GCF_036669925.1 Montipora capricornis
TTGGTTAGAGCGTCGCACCGGTATCGCGAGGGCACGGGTTCAAACCCCGTTGAAGTCTTGAATTTTTCAGGCTTTCTTCATTTGATTTCATATCCACAGTTCATGTATGATCCATTTCAAATATCATTTCATCGTTAAGAATATTTGTCTAAGGGCGCTTTCCTTTCGTCAGAACTGGCCAGCCAGACCCATCAGTTTTCAAAGAAAATGCAACAATTTGAAGGAACACTTGCATGATAATCCCTCGCATTCTTCCGGGGGAGCATATGTCATCTTCGAAGTGAGTTAATTTGAAGGCGTTGTAGACTGAGTTAGTCCTTCCAAATGACCGGTCTGGCCGTTCAGTTCTGTCAAATGGAAAGTGTCCTACATTTAGAGCGGTTTTCAAATGAGTGTCATAAAAACAAAACCAAAGTAATTACTTTGGCTAATCAAAAAGGACGGGGACAATCCAGTAAACTCGAAGTAATTACGGGTCGCCGTCACAAAGCGCGGGAAAACGTGCACGTGCGAGCCACGATTGGTTTTGACTTCACTTGTGATTGGTTGAAAAAATGGCGCGAGAACTGTGAACCAATCACTGAGTGAAGTAATGCAAAACCAAAGTAATTCGCTAATTATTTTCGACACAATTGAAAACCGCTCTAAGTGATCAGTATTCTGCACCAATAATAACTCTTTGTGGCAGTTATCAATTCAGAACACCGAGCTTCAAAAAAGAATTTAGGCTGTTCTATTATTATACTTAGAGCTGACGGAGCTATTTATTTTACAGGAGAACGCTCACTGTTTTGTCTTAGTGACACTGGATCAGTGAGGTTCATGAAAAAGTTTGAATACAACCCAAGCTGTTTCATTCCTTATAATTCAGGTAAGATATCTCGTTGGATTTGGTCAGATTGTCCAGGAAGTATCACTAAATGTAGTAATTTGAAAATCTAGGTGAGAAAATGTATTCTTAGCAGACCTTAGTGTATACAAATTGAAGGTGCTTGAAAGTTGTTTGACATAAATCTTCTATTAAAAAAGATAGGTACTAAATTTCCAGTCAGTACGAAGAGTACTCTTGACTTTTGAATGACGTTTTCTACAAAACGTCTGGGCATGCGTGAAACGTGATTGACGGGACGGCAAAAATGTACATGTGCTACGGGAAACTTTAAGTAAGCTTCAAATCGCCGATTGACTCACAGGCGCCCCAAGCTCAGTGTGAGCATGGCCGACAAAAATATAAGGATTTGTATAGGAATCCCGACAAGGCAACAACAGACTTGAAAAGAGAATTATAGGAAAAAAAAATTCTCAATTAAAAAGCCAAGCCTTTATTGCCATTGTGGGTAGTCCCCTTCCTGTGTGGTTATTTTCCAGATCCGACGCGATTTGATCCATTTTTCAATTTCTCGATTGCTCAAATCACGTCGGATTTGGAAAATAACCACACAGGAAGGAAGCTACCCACAATGGCAATAAGGTTTGGCTTTTTAATTGAGAATTGTCCATATAATTATCTTCTGAAGCTTTTTATCGGGATTCCTATACAAATCCTTATATTTTGGTCGGCCATGCTCACGCTGAGCTTGGGGCGCCTGTGAGTGACTCAGATGATGACTTCCACTCAGGTTGTCGAAATGTCAGTCAATGTCATCCAAAACAGTCTCTCTCAGGACTACATTCACCCGAACGATCATATACCAACCTCAGTTATGATATCACTCCTGGGTTCAAACCGTTTACGAAATAAATTAATGTCAGTGAAAGGGTCTCGTTGATTAATAACGTTGCCCTACTAGACATTAGAGCAATTTTAATTTTTTATCATTACGTAGCTTACGTGAAACAGCAAACTTCGGCTCGCGGTTTCACGTTTGACGTGAAATGGAGTGAAGCTTGTGACTCTAGCTTCGCGTGACCCACGGCAACTCGATTATTTAGTTTACAAAAAAAGAAACGAAAACTAAAACTCGGAGTCTTTTTAAACATTCTTTGTAGAAGAAGAGGCTGTGTAAAATGAAAATCCCTACCGGTCAAATTTTACGAGTTTCAGTGAAGCTGTTTTGTGAGTCAACAGTTAGTCAATGTGCGTTAGTGAAGAAAATTTCGGTAAGGAGTCGGTTATGAAAAATCTATAACCCTGAAACCAAATTTTTCCTCGTTTGACTTACCTGAAAGTGCTTTTGTGGTTCCTTTTTCCACAAGCAACTTGTTATTTAGAAGAAAAACAAGAAGAAAATTCCACGTTTTCGGCATCTGGCAAAGGCGAAAATGCCTACTTTCGCGTAGAAACGCAACGACGGCAATCGGCAAATGCGAAAAATGGCGGGAAAACCATGGTCACGTGGTCACTTTTGCCGTTTGCGTTTGTCGTTTCTCGTAACCGTGATACTGAATCTCTGGATTGTTTCTAACAAGTTACATTCTGTATTTCTCTCGTCTGTAACCTTTAGTTTTGGAAGGAGCAGTGAATATTCTCATGGCCACATGTAATAAGACACTGATGATATATCAGGATGTGACACTAGCTTGGGCAGCACAGCTTCCACATATTCCCGTTGCAGTCAAAGTGGCATCGTTCCAGTAAGTTGAAAATACTAGCATTTGATTTGATCTGTGTTAATTTGTTGATTTCAGTTCACAGCCCCAATTAGTGCTCCAAGGCCAGAAGACTAGACACAAAAAACACACGCAAACGCATTTACTTGTTGTTAATTAGTATCTATTGTTCTAACAAAAGGCTGTAGTAAACAACAAACTAATGAGTTTGCGTATGCTTCTTGTACTTATGCTTGCGTCGCTAGTGAAAACCAGGCTTAAGTGGAGCTATGGTCCTTCAACAGGGTTTGAACCCGTGACCTCGCGATGCAGGTGCGACGCTCTAACCAACTGAGCTATGAAGCCACTGCAGTTCAATCTACTATGATTCGTTTTTCATGTCACTGAGTTGAAAGTTTTGCCCTTGTCGTTTGATCTCCAAAGATTGGTGGTTAGACTTTCAAGTCCTATAAACCGTAGGCCCCGTCTCACAAGCTTACCTGTCGACACAACCGTTCCCTTTTGACGTTAAAGAACCCACACGCTGTTGGTGAAGAGTAGAGGAGGGACTCCCGACATTGTGTTCTGTCCTCATTTCACTTGCATGCATGTGTGGCTGACGTCCGATCTCACCCCACAGAAAGAATTATAAATCGCCATGGGTCTGTAAGTGATATGTGCAGTATGTTACCAAAAACATGTTGGAGATCTTTGAAGATACTTATCATGACCTTTGCCGATATTAGGAAAGATTTTAACATTCTAACTTCTTGTCAAAATCTTCTGGGATCAGATGCACACGCGTTATTTTAGACCACACAAAGTTTTCCTTGAAATCCCATTGTCAACTTCCTGTAGGTGGTTTGCATGCACTCAATCTCTGGAAACACAGATGACAATACTGTAACGTACAATTGCTAATGGACGAACAAAAGGAGCCAATGAGAGATCTTTTGTTTTCGTCGACCAACATGGCGGCGATAACGTCACGTGAAAACCATTTATGCACAACAGAGTAAGGCCGACACTTTGTGACGTCTATCTCCAACTTTTCAGGACATGCCTGACGACACTTTGTCGAAAAGTTGGTCCTTGAATCTTAACTTTGTGAAACCAGAGTAGCATCTGATAATGTCTGAACGTGTGAACCTTAATTAGGCTCTCTTACGTACGGCTGCACAAGGAATCGAAGCCAAACAACATTCTACGGAGCTTGTATTTGAAACGCACTCCATTATGCGGTCATTAGTACGTTTTGTGAACCCAAATCTCTTTCATGTACTTCAAAGTCAATAAACATAAAAGGATCAAACTGTGTCAATGGTGTTTTATGTCATTAATTTCCAGAGAACTGAAAGGTGTGATAGTGACTTTGGATGAGACGGGGTACCTTCACTGTGCTTATCTAGGAACAGATCCCTCAATGATGGTGACACCAGCACCTGAATCTAGAGACATTAATTATGAAGTGGGTGTTTTTATTGTTATTGTTATTGTTATTGTTACTATTATTATTGCACAAAGTCTCACTGAATAGTATGCAGTGCAGCCTAGCGGTTAGGGTCCTTGCCTTGAGATCCAGAGATCCTGGGTTCAAGATCCGTTCTGACCAATGATTCGCTTAATTTGTTTTTTGTAGACAGTGGTACAACTTCTTGGCTGCTCTTGTAAATAGCCAAATGATTGTCTCCGGTTAGTTGGGATTCTGTTCTGTCGTCATGTCGTAGACAGAGTTTCATGTGCTTCATTATGTATGTATGAAGTAACTTCTTCGCCCAATCACAACTGATGCTGGCCATAAAATGAGCTATTGAAAAACAAAGCAAACTACTTTCAAATCGGAAAGTGTTTATTTATCATACAACACAGCTCGAAAAAAAAAAAGCAAATTGTGTTAAATTAAAGTTGTAGTATTCATCGTGTTCCAGGAAGCCGATCTTGAAATGAAGCAACTTCAGAAAGAAATCAAGGAATCCACACTAAGCTCAGGTTGGTCGATACATATAACCAAAAGTTGACAAAGTTATTTTGATGTGGTTATTGTAATTATTACGATCAGGAAGCTGGGCTTGCGCAGTGGTGAGAGCACTCGCCTCTCACCCTGTCTCGTTCCCAGAGTCTTCGTCCCCCTTGACCAGCTGGTCAGGAAACGAACGACTCTGGTTTCCCGACCCGCTGGTCAAGGGGAACGAAGACTCTGGGAACGAAATTGCCTTCCTTCCATGTGGCCTGGGTTCAATTCTCAGACTCGGCATCACATGTGGCTTGAATTTGTTGGTTTCCTACTCCGCTCCGAGAGGTTTTTCTCCAGGTACCGTACTCCTGTTTCTTCTCTCCTCAAAAAACCAACCAATTTGATATGAGTTGACTAAGTTGATTTGATTTCTATACAGTGCCTTAATTAGCGCTTTGGCCCTGCGCTAAATGCAGTTGACACTTAAGTAGAGTTCATTATTATCATCGAACGTAAAATTTTCTTGTGAAACTCACACTTGCCTAGGCACTGAAAAGCCCATTTTAACACCGCTGCCTATTGTGAAAGCGACAATGAGCGACAAAAGTAGTTCCGAGACTGTACTGGAAACAAGGAAGAGTTACGTTTTTGCAAACGTTGGCCGTGTAGCAATTGTATTTCAACAGAGTTAACTACTGGAGAGTAATGTGAAGTGCTAGTTTTCTACCCATGTAAATCACGTGAGCTTTAGCCCTACTAATACACCTTATTCCAAAATGGCTGCCATTTTAGTATTCTTTTGATTGATTGCAAATTGACCCTTTTGGCCTCGTTCGAGTTTAAATATTCTTTTGAATTTTACGTTTGAAAGCGAGGTCAAGAGGGCCAATTTGCAAGGAAACAAAAGAATACTAAAATGGCGGCCATTTTGGAATAGGGTGTATGGAATTGGGCTCACACATGGACAGAGAAAAACTCTGACCAGGGTCGGAATTGAACCCAGGACCTTCGGGTTAGATCACCGCTGCTCTACCGTAGCTCAGTCGTTGCGCTCCAGTCGGTCTCTCAATGACGTATCATGTCCGTATCCACCGTTTGCTCACCCCAGCAGTCAACATCGTTCAACATCATTCAACAAAATCGAACGGATGTTCGAAACCGTTTGGCCGGGCCTTTGTAGAGAGGACGTGAAGCACGATTATTTATGCTCTTTTAACCAATTGTTATGTAGCGTTTTTTTGCCGTTTGTGGTTACACGTAAACTCAATGCTAAATCGCCATCTTTGTCTTGTCGAACGCATACATTGAATAACACCGAAGCCAGCACGACTGCAGCGAGATGTTTTATTTATTGTTGAGTTATGTTCGGACTGATCGATTCGAGACATTTTTTTTAAATTGTTGCAATAGACTTATGTTGAACCAATTATTTGACATAATGTTCTGATAATGTGGTAATTACATAAGGTTAGTCTTTTGCGCCAGTTGGTGCTACTGTTAGTAATAACTGTAAAAGATTTGGCAAATAAAATGAACAGTTTGCACCAACCAGTGAATCTTTTTTTCCAATCTGTTTTTTTCAGAAATCTTACCGAGGGCACAGCAGAAAGAAGATCTTTTAATTTCCGTTCATGTTCCTCCAAGTTTGGACTCGGTTTCTGTAAGTATCCTCGGGGAATTAACTGTATTTTAGAGGAGAAAACGAAATAAGACGAAGGACTGCAGCTGGAGATTTCGCGTGTTTTGCCGTTTTTTCAACAAGTTTTGTTCAAAGCAATTTACACCATTCATTTTTAGTGGCAACAAAAGTAAGGGAGAGCACGAGCGACATGAATGTGACAGCATACGCACGCGCAGACAACCACTTCCTGACGTCATAGACCAATTTCGATAAATTGAAATTCAGTCCTGAGCAAAAGACATTTCATGTCACGTACATTGATGCTATAAATTTTAAGGTTCGTTGACTTTTTTTTTCCTTCTTTTTTTTTTCCTTTTTGGACTTGGGCATCTCTGGAAGCCATGGGCTGAAGAAACACCAGACAATCGCGCAAAAAAAACTTCAAACTAACAAGAAGTCACATCGCCTTATTTTGCGTACGAAATGGAATAATCGCCCTGATTGCATTTTATTTATACAATAAGTTTGGTTTTCTTCTTTTTCTTCCAATCTCAAGAATGTAAACATGATTTCCGAGGGTTTCAGACCTCCTTGAGGTTTTGCTCCCAGTGCACTTGCAATCGGCCTTACAAAGGAAAATAGCCATGCCCGGTACTTTCATTATCAAACCCGATACTTTGAAAAGCTATCGAAAACCCTGTTGGCCTAACGCTTTATTTCTCATCCACAGCAAAGTTCGGTAAACGATGGTGACGAGGACACATTTCCCTCAATTACTGTCACGGTAAGGTAGAATCGTTTCCAAGTGATATAGGTGGTTTTCTCGTTACGTCATCTCCGCCATGTTGGTGTAGGAAAGCAAAAGGAAAGGAAAGGAGCTTTCTTTAAGTGTCTAGTCTTCTAGCGCGGGAGCGCTAATAATTGAGGACACTGTAAACTGAAATCAGCAAATAAACGCAAATCAAATCAAATGCTGGTTTTGGAGGAGAGGGGAAAACCGGAGTACCCGGAGAAAAACCTCTCAGTGCAGAGAAGAGAAAAAACAAACGAAGCCCCATGGTTTGCACGGGCCTGGAATACTCCTTGAAAAACTGCTAGGTCCTTGTAAACTGAAATCAACAAGCAGTCCGCAGCGCAGTCTGTTTCTTTAAAAAAAGAAAAAGAAACTTCCTCTTGGAATAGTGAGGAATTTGATCACACGGGTCTTGTTCCTCTCTTCTCAGATCACCCTCAAGTCGCAAGCTCCTAGTCCACTTGAAAATGTTGTCCTCAGTGTCATTTCCAGTCCGCCTATCATGTGCAACAGATCCTCAATAGTATTTCCCATAATCGGTGAGTATTTTCTTAGAACTATCAACATTAATATTATTGTCAATGGTGATTTGCGTTCAGTGATTGGCTGAGGGGTTTTGCGCGAGAGCATTGTCATAGCCAACCAGGGGCCAAGACAAAGCCAAATGTGATTTGCTCGCACGTGTTTTCCCGCGCTCAGCGCTGGCTGCATGCAATTGCTCTGCGTTTTGTTTGGCTCGTTTGTTTCCCTGCGCTGTTGCGATTGGCAGTTACTAAGGAGCTTAAATGCGGACGTTTTTGAGACGCGTACGGCAACCCGAAGACAACATCTCGCATGTCAGAAAAGTAGTGTCTCCCAGATTATGAAAGTAATCATCATTAACGGAGAAAGGGAAATATACTTACCAATTTAAATGTGGTTGTGTGAAGACAATTTAATTGAAAGGGTTAACAGCTCACTTCCGGTTGCATTCCGCGTCTCAAAAACATCGCATGTTTAAGCTCCCTACTTGAAAAAACGCTGTGACGCGGTGACGGTAGTTTTGTGGGGATTTACTTTTGGCCCTTAGCTTACGTCTTTGAAAACGCCCGAATCGATCACTCTTATCCCAACATCGTGGTCTTCTTCCCGTTTCTAAAACGTTGCAATTTACTTTTATTTTTATTCTTTAATATAGCTCGTGTCTTGTTTTGTTTAATGTGAACGTTGTAGGTGACAGAAGTGAACCTGTGTCTGCAGAGGTGTCATTCTACTCTCGAGGAGGATCCATTCCGAGTTCCTTGAAAGCTCAGATCACAGCCACCTATCTAACAAACTCAGGTTAGCGGTGGAATGTGTTGGTTTCAAACAAATGCCCCAGCAGGCCAGTGGTATGCGGCCGTCTGTCACTTGGCCAGGTGGTCAGGAAGAAAGCCAATCCGGTCATTGAGGCAGGAAGGCACCCATCCATCAGTTAACAAGAGGCTACGGATAGCCTACACTTTGTTCAAAGGATTTTTAGCCGACTTCCTTTAAGTTCACATATCCAGTTTCAATTCCGTAATCCGAACTCCGAAGTCCACAAGTCCAAGGACGGTGCCTACCAATTCAAAGATAATTTTGCCCCGGCTTATGACTATGCAAAAGTGTTATTGAAATCCAAAAAGAAAATTGGGGGTAACCACGCTCCTTTCAAAGATAATTCATGAATAATATTTGTAAACAGATTTAAAATACAAAGCAATGTATGGCATTCTTTCTCAAATAAAAGCTTAATTATCTCAAAAATTTATGGTTACCCCCAATTTTCATTTTCGATAGCAAGAGTACTTACCAAGATCTACTTTCTCCAGATAGTTTTAAACCGCGCAAAAATATCCCTGTATTAGTAAGCATCACCAATAGGAAACCCGAGTATCTCAAGATGCGCAGAACCTATGCGCACTAACAATAGTATGCACCGTCCTTAAGTGCGATCGTGGATATTTGTTTGCATTTAAAACTGTTGTTAACGGCATTCTCTACGATTATATTTAAAAATATTTAATACTTTTTCTTAGCAATACTGGGGGAATTATAAAATTAGAAGTCATACGGTAACGGATATTACATTGCGTGCAACGAAAACACAAAAACTCGTTTCCGGTCACGCACTCAATTCTTTAATACATATTTCCCCGTGAATCCGTCACGTAGTCTTCCGTGGTTTAGTGGTCATCGCGATTGCCTCTGAAGGAAGAGATACCGAGTTTGAATCCCACGTAAACTGCATTCTACGTGACAGAGAAATCTTACGCATGCGCAGCCAGAGCGCGACCCGAAAAAAAAATTAAAAAGTCCAAAGTCCAAAAACGGAGTCGAAAACTATACTTTGTCTTCGAACGAAGTAAAAAGTTTTAAGTCCAAAAACGGAGTCGAATCCTATACTTTGTTCTTCGAACGAATTAATTAAGCACGGTCGACGAAAGCCTCACCTCAAAATATAACTTTTCACTATCGTATGTTTTTCGATGTTAGTCCATCTCGTTCCCGTCGTACATTGTTGGCAAAGTATCCTAAACTTTAGTACGACCCGGCGGATTCCGAGTAAAAAGAGAGAATGAAAGATTCACAACTGTAAGCTCCCGTTGTCGTCGCAACCTCAAATTTGGTGATTTCATTAAGTTGTTGTGAAGAGTAGCTAAAATGCGTGCCTCGCGTGCAGCACTATTCTTTCTTGCATTTACCAGTGATGTTGTTTTGTGACGCTCTCTTTGACGACCGACGACTGCGTTGTAGATCTTAACGTCCCTGTCCAAGAGAGTTTGCTTCGCGTTTAAGGGCAAACGGCAGGCTGAAATTTGCGTTGTGTTAACCCCTTTCATTCCCAAAATCGAAACGTTCATTCTCCTAACAAGTACCATAGGTTTCTTTGTTGGGTAGTCATGAGAATTTTGTGTTACATCAAGATCACACCTCATGAGCTGATAATTATCTTCACTCTCAATACCTGTGTGACTGACAATTCATTGAAATTGTGAGGAAAATTTACATGCTGATCACCACTGGCAGTCAAATTTTAGCTCATGTTTTTGCATGTCATCCACAGGTATCGAGCAGCTTAATCTCCCTAAAGATGAGAAATTATCTACTGGGTGGTCAGTTTTTCAGTTGCTTTTGGGCAATCTGTGAGTCAGTCGGTCATAAATCAATCAATGAATCATTCAATCTATCAGTCGATTCCAGGTATACTTGCTCCCAGTTGACCTCTCGTTGTAAGCGACAAGAGAGCGAAGAAGTCAAACCGGAGTTACCCGATAAAGTAAACCGTGAAAAAATGGTAAAAGGACTTTCAAAAAGTCTACGAATCGGGAAATATATCCCCATTTATTTCGTTTTATGTTTCACGTGTTCGTCAGACATTTGTTTGGAAACTTGTAAGCTTCAATCAACTTATTTGCTTTTTGCAGAGGCCCCGCGAATTGCTCAAACAGATGTTAACTTCCCTATGAATGTTGTCTGCAAATGCTGCCCACCCATGAAGAATGCAAATCATAAGGTATCAGCAAGATTTTTACCTTAATTTGTGTGGAGCTAGAGCGAGTTACAATCGAGTGTCGTAAAACCAATACCAAAGTAATTACTTTGGCCAATCAAAAAGGACGGAGACAATCCAGTAAACCAATCAAAAATTGAAGTAATTACATGTAGCCGACACAAAGCGCGGGAAAATGTGCACGCGCAAGCCACGATAGACCTAATCGGCTAACTCAATGTTGTACCCAATTCAAACCCTTTGGGAATAAAACTTTTTGTTCCAGGTATTTCCATATCATTTAAATATGAATGCTATATTATCATGCAAATACAATACACAAAGAATCTTAGTCCCGGGAGATTTGAATTGGGTACAACATTGAGTTAGCCGATTAGGTCTATTGGTTTTGGTTTCACTTCCGATTGATTGAAAGAAATGGCGCGAGAACTTTGAACCAATCACTGAGTGAAGTAATGCAAAGCCAAAGCAATTCGCTAATTACTTTCGACACTCAATTAAAAACCGCTCTATTGTAAGTAATCAAGGCTGCGGCAGTATAGGTAACTACTATAGTCCAAAAGAGTTATTTTACACTTACTTTCTCTTATTTTAGATAACTGTAGATACCAACAAACCTCCAGTAAATCTCGCTGAGATATTTTCAGGTACGTTGTCTGACATAGAAAGGTTTTAGTTCACTGTTGCATCGAACCCTTAGCCTTATTGTGCCCTTGTCCTTATAATCACAGTGGCTTGCAAAAACAAAAACAAAAATCCGTGAACTTTTTGCAGAAAAAAAAAGGTCTTCACTGGTGTTATGATAAAATCAAGAGCAAATCTCCGGAAAGGGTTGGAAGCAGCTGGTGTAATTATGTGTGCTTTTAGTATGGAGTCCTCTTCTTGATAATGATGATCACAATTATGATCATTGTTCCTGCGAAACGTCTGGAATGAAGCTTCGTTTTGGCTACGATTCGTGTATGTCGCGTCGACTTGTTGATTAGTAATCGCTGTTTGTAACTTTCGTTTGTTCTATTTTTGACTTTGTCTTTAGTGTGATTATGTCCTTCGCTTTCTTTAATGTAGTTTCTGTACTTTGTTCTTCTGTATTTTGTAACTTTTGGTATTGCCAGTTTATTTTTGTAGTACCTTAAGGGTGTGGATTTTAATAAACTTCAACGAGAGCGCAAATACATACCCCTGTCTTCGGTTGCAATCATGACTAGTTTGAGATTGACCCCTCCCTCCCCGGGTTTGGAGGTCTTATGTCCGCATTTCAACATGGCTTGGTATCATAGCGATGATGGTGATAGCGATAATGATGATAAAGATTTTGAGAGGTACCCCTTTGTTCCGCCAATGTAAAGGTATCATGTTCACACTTGAATGTGGATAGGTTATGATGATGATGATGATGATGACGACGACAACGACGCCGCCGCCGCCGATAACGATGACAATAGGGACCTTACGAAAGGACGACGCCAACGCCAACGAAAACCTTTTCTAAAAATATTATTTCCCGTCATTGTAATATCTTCGTGATAACTCTTAAGTCGTTCGGAATGGAAAGTACAAGTGTTTATCAACTTTGCGGGAGTAAAATTGGCATAAATGATGTGGTTGTTTGGGAAGAAAATTAAAATTATTTCGTCAGGTTCTCACGTCCTTTACGCAAACTTAAATTTAGTCAATTCACGTCGTCGTCGACAGGGCGAGCAGAGCGTCGTCCTCCTATCGTAAGATACCTAAAGACTGGTCAATATGGCGTAGTTTATCTGGACGAGAGAGACTGGTTTCTAGTTCTTAGTTCCTCGCAATCAAATTTCGCGAAAATGTTGGTTCTTTTGTTGGCGCAATGATGGAACCGTTTGAACGACCTCCGCACAACGTTTTGCGTCCAACATTTGCCAACATCCAGTTGAACGAATGTTGGTCAAATGTCGAAACCGTTTAAACGCGCCTTAATGTTAACTGTGCCATTTTCCTCGTTAGATATGGTGAATGACGCTGTTATTCCGATGGCGGCAATTGGCATACAGTACTTTGGCGGACCAGTGGTTACCATTCTCGCTTCGAAAACTTCACGTATGTACGACACTTTTTT
>NC_090887.1:2842393-2909893 GCF_036669925.1 Montipora capricornis
AAAAGGTGGCTAAATTTCCTAGTTTACTCGAGCAAATTAAAACAATCACACAAAAATTGTAACGCAAAAATTGCTCGTATGGACGGGGCTTTACACATCTGCTGTCACGCGATCACGGGTTTTGACGGGTTGTGATTGTTACCCATAGCAACGCCTTAACCAGACAAAATACCGCGAGCTGTTGGCACAGCGGGCTCAACAATTTCGAACGATCCAAAGAAGACTGTTGACAAGATTCAAGGACAAAACCCCAGCACCACTTGCAAACCTCGATACTTTACTGGATGGCACTTATAGACAGGTACGCGGAAGGAAATGATGATATGATCGCGTCAGGTTGTGCAAATTCCTGTTGCTCCCCCTCTCGCTTTTATAAAAAATTCTAGTATCGCAAGTAAGGGCGACTAATCTGAAAACGTGATGCGCTCGTGTGAAAATCAGGGATAAAATACGCAACAAAATAAATAATTCAGAAGTACTTTATTTCAGATGTCTTTACTGTTTATCAGTTGTGTCCTAGTTTAATGTGCAACGTGTCATTTTTACATTACAAGTCGTAGTAGTCTAAGACAACTCAAGCCCAGCTTATGACGAGAAAAGTTGTTCCGTCTTGAGGTTTCTTCCCTTCCTCAGTCACGCGTTAGCAACAAGGAGCTTTTCCTAGTTTTACACGGCCAGTTCTTGGCTCAGTTAAACGGGGCAACCTTTTTGTTACGTAAACGCTTGCTAAAACTTCCGTCGTCTAGGCCGCGCCATTACGCAACTTCAGACGTTTAGTTTGCGTCGCGTGCCATATTTCCCGTATTTATACTATGCTTATGGAATGGCTTAAACATTACGAAACTGAAATGCACTTACGCCCATTTCTTTCTCGTATTTAACCTACGTAAAGAAATCTCTGGAGAAAAATCCTGTTAGATCAAAAGCAAGAAGACTCATGGTAGAGATTTAACATGGTGTTTACAGAAGACGTCAGGATGAAACTTGTGTTTTGTCAAAAGTCGAAGAAACTTGTTTGATTTTAGCTCTTTTTTTTTTTTCGAGAACAGCAAATGGTTTGAACCCAGGGGAGTGGAGTAAGATTGCCCGAGTGAGAGTAGTCCTGAAAAGGACTTCAGCCGGTGACCTTGAATTATGTTAAGCGGACATCATCTTCAGAGTCAAGCCGCTTCCGCTTCCGTGCCCGCTTCAGCTGACAAAATCATAATCTGCAACTATTACTCACACTTGCTGTTTCCAACTCAGAGAAAGCCTTGTCTTCCTTGACTGGCTTTTTGAGAGTATCTAATGTCGCCCGCCATGGAAAAACCGTATCATTATATTATTTTGTTTGGTGTTAGCGGACACTTCCGCGCTAACTTTGCAATCGGAAGATTCATTTTACCACCTATCTCTTAAAAGCTGTCACACTTGTCAAATATGCAAATGAAGCGGTGGGAATCGAAAAGGCGGTCAATCCTGGTCAGCGGTTCTCCCCTCGCTGCTGTCGCCCCTCGAAATCTCTTACGCTCCGCAACTTCATAAGAGAGAAAGAAGAGTTATAATCAAATATTCTTATGGTTTTCATGACAAGCATCATCCTACCGTTTGCCAATTCACGTCAAAACGATGTTATATCTCTCACAAAATTTAGTATTAAGCTTAGAGCTTTGAACTGTGGGTAATTTTATTCTCTCCCAGCTCTTAGCGCTTGGCGAGGCCGAGGAGGAGTGTGAACGAGGAATTGAAGCGGCCGCGAGTAACTTATCCTGCGGGACACGACTGGTGAATTTTCTTATCAAGTAAGTCTGGTGTGGATAAGAGCGTATATGAACAGATAATTCTTCTTTTCGTCATATGTATGTTATATACACTGTTAGTCGTTGCATTTTTTTCCCATAATTTCTGTCGCTGTTGAAAAATGCTTGTAAAATTTAATCAAAATCTTGTCGCAGGTTATGGACGAATATGTCTGACAAAGACTTCGAAGTTCTTCAAAGTGCCCTCTCCCCTGAGGTTTCTGAGTCAGAAGATCAGGTACGTGTGGCTTGCTAGTGTTTGTAAGAGCTTTTTTTCTTATTTTCTTACCATGGAGATATGTTCCAGCATAAAGGACGATCCTCAATCACAAAAGAAATCGTTTGATTAGAGCGAGTTTCAAACGAGTGTCGTAAAACCAAAACCAAAGTAATTACTTTGGCCAATCAAAAAGGACGGAGACAATCCAGTAAACCAATCAAAACTCTAAGTAATTGCACGGAGCCGACACAAAAGCGCTGGAAAATGTGCACGCGCGAGCCACGATTTGTTTTGGTTTCACTTTTTATTGGTGAACTTTGAACCAATCACTGAGTGAAATAATGCAAACCAAAGCAATTCGCTATAATTACTTTCGACACTCAATTAAAACGGCTCTAAGGGTGCCTCTAATTTCAAAACACATTTTTTGAAAAGCTTATTTTTACCGGGTGCTCTTGCATGAAAACCGCTGAGATCTCTGAACCCCAGGCGCGATGTGACTGGTCCGACTGTCACGTAAAATTTGATCAAATGGGTGTAGAAAAATTTTTGCCTGTATAAACTTGATACAATTATCTCTTTTTTTTCTGTTACCAATTTGATCCCTTCATTTTTATGGAACGACTTTTGTCTGGTTTTTATTGTTTTTATTTTGGTTGTTAGCTTCCTACACTAAAAACGCTCCAATACTAAAATATCGATGAGGGTTACGTTATTTCTTTACGTATTAGGGCTGGGAAGAAATCACAGACGCTGCCATTACGCACCTATTGCGGACCTGTCTGGCCAAAAGTGCCAAGGACCAAGCAGGTTGGTATTCCCCTCGTCATTGATGTTAGAATGACTTTCGTATGACCTTGAAAAAGTGTTCGCTATTTGTTTCACGGCCGATGTTTGACAAGATTAAAACAAAGCTTCTCCTTATTCCAGAAACTAGTATTAACGGCTGACGTTCTCTCGAAAACTTCAGTGTGGTCATTTCACGTCGCTGTTTTGCTGACGACGGCAAAGAAATAGACAAGAATGAAAAGATGAGCTTGCAAAGCGTGCAAAGCTATTGCTTTTGCTCACCAAATATGCAAATTTGCAACGTTCTCGTTGCTGTCGCCGTTGTCGTTGTTATCCACCACTAGCCACCGACACTGAGGTGAATAGCTGTTAAATATTCTACGTCATTCATTTATTCAACTCTTACAGGTTATAACTCGAGTTCACAAGTGACCAGCTCCCAGTTGGTTTGATAGCTCAGCCCTGGTTATTTATTTTTGCAAGAAGTTAACCTGGGTTAAGCCTGCGATCCAATCGAAAACGTCACAGCTGTCATTTTGGTGTACAGAACAATGCATTGAAATGTCTTTTGTGAATTTGACCATTTTCTATTGTTTTGTACAGCAACATGACCTTCTCGTCACGTGGATGCAAACCTAGAATTGGAGATGTTTTACTAACGTTAACTTGTTGCGGTCTTTTCTCTGTTCTTAGTGGGTATTTCAGGGATGAAAATTCCCAAGGATACTAGCAAGCTGAAAAAACACATTGCGCTAATGTGTGATAGACTTAATAAGGGAAGCAAGTTAGACTTGTCATCTCAACTTGGGGAACCCCTTGTACAACAGCAACAACAGAAGGCTGTGGCCCCCCTGGAACCACTTAGCGAAATGCAGGAAGAAGATGATGAAACAGGTTAGTTGCGGAGACCACTAGGGGTGGGGGGTTGGGAAGGATACTCTATAGATTTGTCCAAAAAGTTTGGAAAATTCATTTTCTACCGATGATTTCGATGTTTTCACAAGCGACGACACCAGAGATGGCATCGTGATCGGAGCAGTACTTCGTTACCGCCGAGTGAATCAAACATCCGACATTCGCAGTCGTAAGGCAATTCATAAGCAGTCGTGCCTCTCACGACTTTGCGGTATGGGAGTCCTGTGAAAAATGATTAGGTATGATTGCACTCAAACGAAAACCTCTGTTGCTTTGTAGATGGTTCGTCTTCTATCACCGACGAAAGCCGTTCCTCGGAAATCTCCGACACGGAGTCGGTAACGAGTATCAGCAGCGGCAAGCACCCAGCTCGCCTACCGCAGCTTAATCATGCCAAAAAAACGCTACCAGACTTCAACAAACGAGTCTTAGTGAATCCGGGGTCTGAAGAGGAAAGCATGGTGCTGAAAGGAATTGGTGAAGCAGCCATGACGAATGGCTTGTCTGAGGGTCATGAAAGGGCGTTGTAACTCAATATGTCACGAAGTCTATCGAAATTGGACCCCAGCCGTTCTTGAGTATGTGTTCAAGAAGCATTTGTGTCAAAACGTTTGCTGAAAAACACATGTGACGTAACGCAATTCTTAACCCCACATGCCACCTAAGGTGATTCAGTCGAAAAGAGATCGTGACAATGGGTACTTCCTGTCCATTTTCCGAGTTCGTTTATCCGCTACAAGTTCTCTGGCGGGAAAAACATCCCCTTCCTTGTCCCATCTCCGCAACCATTGGTAGAAAGAGAGATAGATCATGCTACTGTAAGTGAATTTGTTACTCAAATCCAGCGTGACTGAGGTCACACTGCTTGCACTCCTTTCTTCAGCGATTGGCATTGGCTGTGCCCTTGTCGTAAATAGTTACTGATGAAGGGGTACTAGTTCTGTAAAAACTATTTAATGTACAGTAAAATATCCAAGGATGCCTCGCCAGGCAGTTCCCCTTATTTGTATTATAAAGATGTTATGAGATTTAAGGTATAATTCACCTGTTATTCATTTCAATTTTTGCAGTCCACACTAAATTGGGTCGTTTGGATGCCGAGTTCATCATCCATGTGAATCTTTAGGGACACAATTACGCGTGTTAAGCATCATTTTAAAGTTTACTTTACCTTTGTTTTTTTCGTTGCGAAGACTATAATGCAAGTCATAAGTGTTGGGACACTTGACATATTGGCAAACAATTCCCCCCCCCCCCCCCTTTACAGTTTTGCATTTTAATAGTTTGAGAAAGCAAGACAAGGCCCGACATCTTTCAACATTCTTTGGGGAGGGGAGGGGGTGTGTGGCTAAATTCTTCATTTAGGCAGCGTTTACACGAACGCGGTTTCATTTGTAACCGCATCGTTTTCGATGCGATTACGCCTTCTGTTTACTCGACACCGATCGAGACCGTTGGCGAAACCGGGTCTATTTGAAAACGCTGCGAAAAGTGGAGCGTTTTCGAAACGATACGGTTTCGTCTGTCGTGTAAACGGCGACACTGCATCGATTTAAATACGGTTAGTATTTTGGCGCGAGATTTTGCATTGTTCTATTAAAAATGTTGAATTTAGCGCGTAGTGGAGCGCTCGCTTATACCATCGCGAGTTTGATTTTCTGGCGTAAACGATTCTGTGTGAACACTTCCAAACCGCATCGATTTTGACGCGGTGTCGAAGTAATGAAACCGTGTCGATGTGAAACCGCGTTCTTGTAAACGCTGCCTTAGACTAAAATGTTCAGTTTCAAAGGGATAGAGCTGTTAAATTTGCATACAATTAGTTTGTGCAGTTGTTTGACAATTGTGCCATGGACTTATGACCTGCATTGTACCTCTCACTCTCTTTTACGGGCTCGTGCAATTTGTAGTCTGAAAAATTTACAAGTGCTTATTCAAAGCAAATTGCATAAGGAATCTTATGATACTCATTTATAATATACATGAAAAAAGGAAGACAAATCAGAATAAGTGACGTTTTGACGGCACGCGCTTTAGTTTTTCTATAAAGTTCATTCAACTTTACAGTTGTGTGCTTAGTTACTTGGCCGCTTTCCATTGTAGCATGATAACAACATTAACATAAGAAAGGCAGGAAGGTCTGTATTATAACAAGGTCAATCCCAGCCTCACTTTCATTTAACGGCCAGGCCCGGGTTGCTCGAAGCATGCTTAGCGCTAACCAGCGTTAAATACCATGGAAACCTATGGGTTTTGATACCTCTCAACCAACGGTTAGCGCTAACCATGCTTCGAGCAACCGTCCCCAGGTGTCTAAGCACATAACTGTAAAAAGGTCTATTCTTGGATTTCACATTACGTCACGGCCGCCATGTTGGTGTCCTCAAACAATGAAATGACGGCCATGTTGGTGTTCCGATCCAATCCTCCGGGAATTGAAAGCTATTATTATGCTAACGTCTTCTTTTGTTTTCGTTGAAAAACATGGCTGCTGATCACGTGAGTGAAACCCAAGAATTCGTCAAAAGATCGTTGTAAAGTCGTTCAATTGTAAACTTGGAAGCATGCATTTGTAATGTGCACTCGTGTTACAAATTTTCACCTGGGCTGCATGAGAACTGCACTCGTTTTTAGCCGTTTAGAACTGAGTACTTTTTTCAGGATTATTATTAGTATCCAAACACCTTGACATACTGTCTCTCGTACGCAGACCCATATGTCTCACTAGCTCTTCCTTGGTATTGTTGGGTTTTGCGGAAAATCAATCGTGTATCTGCTGTAAGGGAATTTTTGCTGACGTCATTGTATTCATTTTGTTTCATTGACATAATACCAACTTTATTCATTCGATACAATGAAAGGAAGAGATGCCAGAGGTTATCCCTATACGAGGGTATCCGCTCGGATGTTACTGATCTAGAGTCGATTTTGATGAGGTAGGAAAACCGGAGTACCACCAGCAGAAAAACCCTCGGAGTCAGATTGAGATCGACTGAGACTCAGCCCACATACAACCTGGAGGCCAGAGTTGAACCTGGGTCACAAAGGGGGGAGGCGCGGTTGATAACCACTAAGCCATCCTGACGCATTAACATATGTGGTGAGAGCAATCGCCTCCGACCAATGTTGATTCCCAGCTAATAGTAGCCCAAAAACTCAGTCCTAAACAAAAGGCATCATCTCGAGGCTCTGGGGAATAGTAGGGCTTTGAGATAATGCGTTTTGTTTAGGACTGAATTTTAATATCTCGAAGTTGGGCTATTCCCCAATCCAGAGTTGCATCAAGTGATGTGTGATTAGAGACCTTTCGATTCTAGGACGAGAACGAGTACGAATTTTGACTGGCAGTTTTTAGCGAAGATACTTAAAAAATTTATAACCCGTAGGTTGCTCATTTGTTCTTATTGCTGTTACGTGGGCCTTTTTGCTGATCGAAAATGCCAAAACTGCAACCGTGTTGTTGACTTGTTTTGACACGACGACGTTTTTGCAAAACCTCGTACTAAAATGACAACTGTGTCACGTTTTTCCCGCCAAAATGACGCTGGTTTGCGCGCCCTCACTGTTGTTCTATGAGAAAATCTCGTACTCGTAGTCGTTCTCGTTCTAGAAGCTAGAGCTCCCTGTTGTTACGTGCTTTAGTTAGTTGATTCCTCTAAACCTTCCTTTTTGATATCAGAACTCACTATGCGTGTTCAAATTTCCTGTTGGTGTGCCTCATATTTTATTTAGCTGGACTGGTTATGAAGCTCTGGAAACTTCAAAAGTGAGCAAAATGACATCACGCTTCATGCTAATTCGATCATTAGCATGCGCAATCTCTTGTCCTCAGTTCACATCCGAGTTTTGAAGAAATTAACGGAAACTTTTTATTGGCTGTGTTTTAGAAAGATGGTGTGGTTTGTGCATGGGCTGGGCTAAAACAGCAAGGAAAAAAAAACAGAAACCTGTCGAGTATGGTGTGCACCGACCTAAACGTTTATACCTGTCTGTTTATATCTGCCCGTTTTGATCCTTCACTGACCTAGAGGCAAACTTCGGCAGCTTACCCACTCCACTTTTATTGTGATTAACTAATTGTAAATATTGTAAATCTCGAGATTGGGGAAATAAAGCTTATATTGAAAACTGTATACGATGGTGCTCTTGTCGTGGGCAGGGAGCGCTTTGGACATATGTTTAAAACACAGAATTTAAACGACGTATTTCTGAGTACAAATCTCATGCACGTTGTAATAGCCAACATGCATGTTGCCACCTTTCAGACACAGTCTTCGACACTTACTTTCTTACTAATTTGCCCTTTGGGCAACCAGTGTTTTTTTTTTTTTTGGTTGCCCATGACTTTTTTTCGGTTGCCTACCTTCTTAAGACCTGTTGTCCACTGAGTTAAATCTCAAAGGAGCTTGTAAAATTATCAGTTTTGTGTAAAATGGGTTTGACAGACCAGCGTGACTCCTGCTGTGTATCCATGGTGTTCTAGTAGCATTCACAGTTTTCATTTGACAAGCATACGTATCGTTAAGCGATTTCCCTTTCCTATGAGAGATCAAGGGAGATTCCTTGAATAACTAGCTCCCTGAGATTAGGCTGGTTTTGAATTAAATGCCATTTGTCCAATAATATGTTCTTTAAGCCTTTCAAAGCTTGTTGAAATTGTATAAAAAAAGGGTAGAATTTCAATATCAAAGTGCACTGTATGGTGGCGTATTTGGCCGCGGGAAAATTCTTTTCGCGCGGAAAAAGATGGCGTCTACGAACATATTCCTTTTTCCAATATGTTTCGAGGTTTTTACCAATATATTTTTAAAAGAAAAATGAATGTCAGAAAAGAGATGAAACGTAATTATTTTTTTATTGCGTTGGCAGCGACTGTCAAATCACTAGACGTAACTTTCTTCGTTGCAAATCAAATCGTTCCGCAAAATATAAGTCGAACAAAAAAATCTTGTTGCCCGATCGCGCAAATCTTAGAGTTATTTTACTTGCCCACGGATTTATTTCCCTTGTCCCGGGAAATCGGGCAAGCGTTATGAGTAGGAACAACTGTTATATCTACAACGTGGCTTCTTCAACGAGCATGCTAACAGACGAATTTTAAGCATGACATTTCTTTTCTTTTACGTTCTCCGGCGAATCGGGAAATTGAGGTGACCAAATCTCAAATTTTAAAGAAGATATAAACACACACGAAGAAAAGTCAATTTGTATCCAAGCGTTTGACGTCATTTGGAGTGTACTTCGTTGCAGACTTTCAACAAATGTTTTTCAACACAGTTTGGTTATAAATTCCAAAGTTTGGCCTGATGAGTGCTGTCCAGATCATAAACTTTAAAAATCATGTATTTAGTTATGTATCTGTAGATGCTATGTATTTTAGTTGTAAATGTAATGTCTGGAAGACATGGGCTCTTGTATAGTAATTCTGAAAAAGTTAATGCATGAATGTATGTTACCTTCAGCTGGGCGCATGCGTGCATTTTGTAATTTGCGACTCCAATGCTTACCATATGACAGATAAAATGACTTTTCCCTTCAATATATAAGCCAACGAAATGTTACGCTAAATTGTAATGACAAGGGTGGTCTGGAGCTGTGAGTAGGCGTGGGATTTGTCTTATATGGCTTAGGGGCCGACATATCCCTCCCTCAATGCCGTACCGGGAGGCGAGGTCGGTAGCAGAAAGCAGCGAAGGGCCAACTGCGTCCAAAAGCGATCGCACGGGCCGAAATCCCGGGATGACTCGTTTGGTACGACGCTCCAGCGCCACGTCTGGAGGTACTGCATTTTTCTCTCTTGTTTAAACATTCCGTCAGCGTATGCGTAAATGTTCATGCTCCCTCAATAAACCTAAAACAACCAGTTATGGTCGTAGCTAAGTTGCGGAATGCGCTACCTGATTTTATCCGTTCCACTTAGTTTACTGGTTTTAATCTAGAGAATCCAAGACCTAATTTTGTTCAGCGGTTTTCTCTTTAATAAATATAGGAAATAATTGACGCCTTATAATGTCCTGTGTACCAAGAGATGTTTGGAAAGACCTAGCTAACTATAAAAATGAGATTACACTTTCTGACGTCATGAGTTCAGTAACTGATATTTAATTACAGATCGACATATTTTACACGTCATCGGCATCATAAATAGCGCGTGTCATCCATAAGGACGGTGCCTACTAATTAAGAGGTATTTTTGCCCCGGTTTATGATTATGAGAAAATTCGGGGTAACCACGCACTTTTCAAAGATAATTGAGGAATACTATTTGTAAAGATCTTTAAAATACAAAGCAATTCAATTGCTTACCACACTGTTTTTTACAATGGCTGCAAAACTTCTCGCGCGATCATTGGCTAATTTTTATTGTCAATGAGCGGAAAGACACATAATGAAGCGATATTGCTCGCGTCAGATTGAAGTTTCTCGCATTGGATTATGGGCATATGGGGATTCGCTCTGATTCGCTTAACAAAAACTAATCCCATCAGAATTTTTTTGAAAAAAAGTATCTAAGCTAACCTCAGGCCTTCTCAGGCGCGCGGAGTAGAGGACTGTGCTTAGCGGACATGAAATCACATGTAATGTATTTGTACAATTTTTTGCTCAGTTTGACTATATAGACATACGAAGTTCAAGAGTAAAAGTCGGTTTTCCTGTTCAAATCACGCTTTCTTCTAAAGGAAATAAGTGGCCATTGCATAACGAAAACGAACCGGAGATTGATGATAATTAAGTAGATTCGTGGAGATGGACACCTCAAGCACATTTATTTGCAATTCAGAGTTTTATGCTATCATGCGAAGTAAGAAATAGTTCATCACGCTTACAGGAAAGGGTTTTTTAATAAAATAGAACGACATTTTTTGAAATACCTCCCATCGTTCGTTGCAGTACTGAATTTCCCTGCACAAGGACGTTGGAGGTTATTTTCATTAATAGCGTGACCTTGCAAGAGCAAAGCTTTGTAGGGTTCTGGGAACCTACAACTCCTCAAACATTTTGAAATGCGGAGAGCCTTAGAAGCTTAGGAATGCTCTTTCTTTAAAACAAATCGATATAACACTGAAACACTTGCGAAATGTTTATATTTGTGTTTGTAGTAAGGGAGAGGGGAGGCTAAAGCCATCCAACATCCACCCACTGCCCCCCCCCCACCCCCACCCCCCAAACTTCCCCTACTCCATCCTTAGAGAACTTGAGCAAGAACGACGACAACGCCGACAATAGCATCCGACGAGAAATTGTCAATTTTCTCCCTAAACATAGATACTGTTCATTCCAATTTTATTCCTTGCAACTTCACACATACGTTCTATGTCGGAATGACTTGGAATAATGAGGCCCTCCCAGGGAAGTACTTGTTGCCTTGTTCTCCAAATTGCTTTCAAACTTGTTCCCAGCTTTTTGATCCCTAAAATTGGTCCAAATTGTTTTTGTTCCCTAGAATATTTTGACATTGTTTACCTGTTCCCCAGTTCAAATTACCCATGTTCCTTTGTTCCCCCAAAACCCTGGCAGGGCCTCGATAATCGCGAAGTGATTTGCAATAACCGGAAGCTTTTTACAAAACGAACATAGCCGTCTTTGTCGACGTTGCTTAAGTTCGCTCGTGTCTCAGCTGCAGCAACTTGTTTTAACTACCACTCCACGCCAAATCTTCGCAGTACGAAGATGACTGGTTTTGACAAGAATGGATCCGCCAACAGGCATCAGGTGGGAGACTTAATGACAAATGCACAGCCTTGCCTCAGACTGGCGGGTTGAAGATGCTCTATGAATATAAAATGTCACGGTCATTAATAACTAAGCATTCTCGAAAAAGTGCTTAGGCCTGTTAAGTGTAGATTAGTACGTCAAACGAGAGTCCTTCTCCGTCAGAGTCCTTGCTCCCTTGTTGCCTTTAAATATTTGCTTGTGTTCCTTTGTTCCCGAAATTACTTTCAAACTTGTTTACAGCTTTTTGATCCCTAAAATTGTTTATGCTTCCTCGTTGACATTTTGTCATTGTTTCCCTGCCCCCTATTTCAAATTAGCCATGTTCTATTGTTCCTCAAAAATTCCTAGAAGGGACTCAAACGATGTACTTGAGCGCATAGCACGACCTGTTTGGTCTCCTTGTTTGTGATATAATCGTCGCAAGTGTCCCACCTGATTGTAGCGAATCCATTTTTGTCACAGCCGAAGATAAATACTAGAGTAATGTTATGTACATCAATCCTTTCTCGGGACACACTAACATTTTCGAGCTAACTTTCGGGCGGTCAGAATAAAAAAAATAACAACAAACCAACCATTTACCGGTTACGAAAATTCTTGCTACTCGTATCACTATTTAAGTGAAATGCAATATAATAAGCTCACATTGAACAGTGGTTATGGACCTTATTTTATGACATTTAAATTTTGGTATTTACAAAAAAAAATCTATAAATTTTACTGGTATAAAAGAGGCCTCCTCTTGGCCTCTGTGGGATACAAGTTCTCTTGAATTCTTGTAAAATGTCTGTAGTGAGGGTAATTAACTTGACATCTTAATTAACTTTGGATCCTCTCCGCTTATGGTGGAAGAGATCTTTCCTTCGTCCACTTTGAATTTGTGGTCTCCTACATTTCGATCTTTGTGGACTGAGCCTTGCATGTGTCTTTTAAATACATTCCGTTTGTCAGATTTCTACGTGAACGTGACTGATTCTTCATTTTGAGGTGATAATTATAATGACCAGTTCCTGGGAGTATGACTGACTTGACTAAATTAGCTGTCCTATGCTTTGTCCCTTTTCTGTGGTATCAGCGACTGGTGATTTTTTGAGCTGATGGCCGCTATTCGTAGCCTCCCTTGTATTTGAGACAGCTATAGAAAAAAAATGAAACATGATAAATGCTCTTATACTTTTCTCGCTAAGGCAGCTACAGATACAACGTAAATGTTGAAACCAATTGCACGACCGCGTAAAAGGTAGCATCGAGGACCAAACGACTGAACCCGGCCTTCTTTCGAAGACATCTCTTCCGCGCGTATACCCTGGTAAGAGAGAGAGAGAGAGAGAGAGAGAGAGAGAGAGAGAGAGAGAGAGAGAGAGAGAGAGAGAGAGAGAGAGAGAGAGAGAGAGAGAGAGAGAGAGAGAGAGAGAGAGAGAGAGAGAGAGAGAGAGACACCCTGGCATAATCTGATCACGGGGTCGACATATAGTTTGCATCTTATTTTTGATTAAGGTAAGATGGCCAAAGAAAAAAAGTATTTAAGAGATGACAATTGCGGGGGCTCACAGCAACGAATTAGAATATTTCCAAATTCTTTAGTCTGGAAAAAAAAACAAAAAAATATGCATTCACACCAAAGAGTAAAATGTTTCGATTAACGACTATTCAGTTTGATTACTTATTTTTTTCATTCGGGGTTGCCGTAGGGAAACCAAGAGTAAGCTGCCTGTTTGTACCCTGTGTAAAGGTTACAACGAATCGCTGCTTTCAGTGGAATGTCAAGAAAAACTCCTTTGAATATTTTAATCAAAAATCTCTTTCACTTAAGTAGTTCCCCCCCCTCCTTAGTACAGAGCTGGTCATGCAGAGGAAGTGTGGCCCAGTGGTTAGGGCGCTTGCCTTGAGATCCGGAGATCCCGGGTTCAAGACCCGCTCTGACCACTCGTTGAATTTGTTCCTGGTAGTCCCTGGTTCAACTTCCCAGCCGCACTTGTAAATAGCCAACTGGTTTGCCTCCAGCCAGTTGGGATTCTTAACAGTTGTTGTTGTTGTTGTTGTTGTTGTGTTCCGTTGTTTCGTTGTGTTTCATTGGCCCTGAAAAGCCCATATGGGGAACGGTCAATTAAGTATGTATTGTATTGTATTGTATTGTATGCAGCTTTACACAATTCGAGAAAAACAAATCTCGGAATTTTTTTACTTAATTTCCGATTTGGTAAGGACCGCTCGTAGCGTAGTGGGTATCGCTCGCTGACTGCACTCTAGCTCTCCGGGATCTAATTCCAGTGCGTGCGCTCCAAAGTTCACTCAGCTTTCCATCCATTCTTGGTGGGTAAAATAAGTACTAGTATTACTGGGGACAAGTTGTGCATGCAACGGGATTGCAGTGGCGCCTACCCCTCCCTGCCGTAAGTTGCAACCCGTGTATTCTGTGTATTGCCATGAAACTGCATTCTGTTTATCATTCGTTCATTTATTTTGATATTGGAATGGTATTTACTGAGTGCCACCGTGGGCTCACGGTCAAGAAAGGAGTTGTGTTCCTGTTCCAAAATAATTCCAGAATGAACTCATAGCGAGGAACAAAATGTCGCTCGTTTCCAGCAGGGTTGTATGTGTGCTCCTTGCTAAGGCGCAATTTGGCGTAAAATAAAGTAGAATATAGGGGAAAAGTTTTCTTTTCTGACCTGCGCAGGACATTTCCAAGACTGAATGCACTTTGTCTTTTGATTGTTCCACACGGTACCCGCGGGACATCTGCAACCTGCTACGCAAGATCTGCTGGGACACGGGACGCTTACGTCATCCTTGTTTTCACACGTCCGCTGACAGGTAGGAACGCAGTCATCAAATACAGCACCGCCCTTGCAGGATACTCCTTACAATCCGAAAAAAGACACTTAATGCTTATGCTTTTTTTAAAAGCACTTACTTGTGCAGTTCAACTAGACGAGTTGCTTGCGCATGGTTATCACAGGTAACGGAGCTACAAACTTATAAGCACCGTCTTTTGAGCAAGAAACGGCGGACTGACGTGGAGCGTTTTAGGGTTTAGGGTTTGTGTACCGCACAGATCACAAATTCTCGTGGCGGTTTACAATTCTGTCTCTGGGGTGAGATCGGACGTCAGCTTGTCAAGGCGCCTCCGGCAGTCGCTAACATTCCATATTTGATCTCACCCAATCGCCCACCCAACCCATGCATGTATGTGAAATGAGGACAGACCACAACACCAAGGGCTTACGATTTATAGCCCTTATCCGAGAAGACTCCAACCATTTGCGGATGTGATTACAAAGGAATCACTTTCTCCTCAGTTATTTTAATTCCCCGAGTGTAGGTGTGGCCGGAAACGAACTCACGGCGACCTCCTGCGTGGCAGCCTGGTGCTCAACCATCTGAGCCATCCGACGGTGCACGTTTTCGTCCTTACTCCGCGTTGATGCTACTAATCACACAATTTATTAAGTGAAATCGCCGGATACGATTCCCTCATATATATACAACCAAAAGGCCCGTGCTTAATAGGCATATGAAAAAGATCAACCAATGAGAAAGAGATCAACAGTTAAGAGTTAAATTTCGTGTTGTCACATGTGCAGGAGATCATATTTTGAATACTAACCACAAGTGTTTTTCCTGCCCCAGGTCACTGAGATTCCTACACGCCTACACGCACGCGCGTAAGCCATCAGAGCCTCACATTCGCATCTTCTTCCAGAACATTGACAGACGTCCGAGATGCAACCCCAGAAAAACGCATTAGGCTTGACCCTCTTGTGGCAATTTGCGAACTGTTTTTTGATTGGCCAACAGCGCTTGTGCGCGCGCCAATAAACTCGTAGCCTTCCTGTACATGTTGACACTGTAGAGTCCATGGGCTGTGCAGGTGGCTTCTCACACCCGTGACTCCGTCTGCCCAGTGACCATCCTTCTCCAAACTCCTGCGCAGATGAAGCAATTCTGCCATTCTTCACCATGAAGTCATCTGCAGAATCGCCATTGAAGTTTCCACATAGTCCGCAGGCTTTTCCCATGAAGCGTTTTGGTACTTGAATCTCGATGAAACCGTTGCCGTCCCATTGCACCTGTCGATTAAAAAGTCGGCATAATGATCTGTGGCGTATTAAGCCAGCGTTTGTTCTGTGAATCTGCGCATTAAAATGCCCAGTTGAAATTACGACCCCCATTTTGCAAAACATATAAAAACCCGGATATGATTGGGTTTACGATCGTTGCTGAGCAACCATCGTTCCTTGCCCTTCTCCCGAGGAAATTCGATTTGAAAACTCCTACCACTGTAATTGAAGCAACCCGCTCAGTCAACTGCTTCATGTATAGGACACCTCAGGTAACTTATATCAGGAACTAGATCTTGATCAACTCTTTCGCAGTGCTACCTTAGGCTTGGATTAGAACAAGCCATTTTCGAAAGATCAATTATTTAGCTTGATAGTGAGGCAGTGAGGACAAAAATAATAGAAACACGTTGGAATGAATGTGAAAAATATTTGCATATTATCCGCTTTCCTTTGTCTTTGTTCTCAGAACCTCTCTTTCAAGCTGAATTTTAATAACTTGTATCGAAAAAGGCCTATTGTTGGTTTTCACTCACGTGATCAACAGCCATTTTTTCAACGAAAACAAAAGAAAACTTTTGCATAATAATAGTTCATTTCGTCGGGGCTCCAACATGGCGGCCGTGACGTCATATGAAAACCGAGAATACATTACACGCGCTTCTATAATTCTGTACATTTAATGTGCAGAAATATACTAAAATACACAAAATCGAGCATTAATTTTAATAAATTAGAACACTTCGCCAAGAAAAAAGGGAGTCTTAAGTCTACTTTTTAGGCCTGCTAATCCCTCACAAAACCGCGTTCATATAACCCTCTTTTACAATGGCTGCCACATAAAAGATTCTTTCGTTTGAATTCTAATAAGCCTTTGTATCCTCGCTACGACAAGTCAAATGGGCCATTTCCGAGTTGCTGTTGGTCTCGGTTTCGAAGTGAGTCTTGGTGCTCAATTATTGTAAGGGAAATGAGTTTGATTTGCATAAGAATACGCAACTTATTTATATTTGAATGGTTGTGCACCAGGACTCGTTTTGAAACTGAGATATGCAGCAACTCGGAAATGGGCTATTCAAAAGAATGTTTGTTCCAAAATGAGGGTGGTAGGTCTATTTAACATCAATACAAAGAAATGTAAAGGTCGTCGATATTATTTGATATTATTTGATGAGGGCAGTGGGTGCAGATGTCATCTGTGTTCAACTTGACTATTTTAAACTATTATTCTTAGTTTTATTATCAGTTTTAATCACTTCTGTAGTTTTATTCTGATTGATAGGCTTTTTATCTTGTAAATATAGCAATTATTTAAATTTTATTTTGTACATAGTCTTGATGATTGTAACTTGTTTTTACTGTCCCCAATTAGAAGCGACGTTAAACCCTTGATGCCACATAAAGTTAGAGCCGTTTTCAATTGAGTGTCGAAAGTAATTAGCGAATTGCACTGGTTTTGCATTACTTCACTCAGTGATTGGTTCAAAGTTCTCGCGCCTCTTTTTCAACCAATCAGAAGTGAAACCAAAACCAATTGTGGCTGGCGTGTGCACATTTTCTCACGCTTTGTGTCGGCTACCTGTAATTACTTCGAGTTTTGATTGGTTTACTGGATTGTCTCAATCATTTTTGATTGGCCAAAGTAATTTACTTTGGTTTTGGTTTTACCACACTCCATTGAAACTCGCTCTATTCATTCATTCATTCATTCATTCATTCATTCATTCATTCATTCATTCATTCATTATGAAAGTGGTCTACAGGAAGGTGTTCCTTGCAGTCACGTGTTTTCGTCTCTTATTAACCTTTCCTTAAACCAGTCATTCATCATTCTTCAAATCTAATTCATGATCACTACTATAGAATCTTTGTCCATTTTCTCACCTGTACTCCAATCTTAGAGATTAGCGTGACCATGAAACTGCCTTTGACGATTTGAAAATGTGGCAGATGATAATAAGGAAGGTCGACGTCCGATTTGTTCACTTTTACTTGCAGATCCTTATGTAATACAATGACGGAATCACCCAAATGTATCGTGAGGGCCTTGGACCAAGCATAAACGTTGGAGTAACGCCGTTCATTGCGCATGCGTACAGTAAATTCGTTGTTAGCGCAGTCTGACGTCAGCTGATAGCGGCAAGTGCCATGAAAGTTGAACATTTGTCCATCAAATGTTTGGTAGTGCGGGTCTCCATACGATGTACAGACTCCGGTTTCTAAAAAAAGCAAAAAAAAACCAAAATTAGAACAGATTTCTATTAGAGAGGTTTTCAATTGAGTATTATAAAACAAATACAAAGTCATTACTTCGACCAATCACAGAAGGTGCAAACAGCGTAAAGAGACAATCCGAATTCGTAGAAATTCCGTGTAATTTGCTCAAAGCGCGGGAAAAATCGCGCGCGCAAGTAGCGATTGGTTTTGGTTTTCCTTCTCATTGGTTGATAAACTCGCGCGAGATTTTTAAACCAATCACTAAGCGTAGCAATTGCAATCGCGTAATTACTTTCGACAGTTATTTAAAAACTGCTCCATGCAAGTTTGAATTGGTTTCAAAACAAATGAACTTTGATCGATTCTGAAGTCTCTCTCTAATTTGCCTTCCGTGTTGTCGAAAACTCGACAACAAATGGAATTTGCCAGCAGTGCAACTACACAGATAAGTAGCTATTCTTCTCAAAATCGAAAGAAAAGAAAAAAATTCAAAAAAGGAGAAGAAACATTGTTATTACTGCGTACAAGCAAAGCCAATTTTGGAAATCAGCTTTTTCAATGAACTTAAGTCTTCAGATAATCCAATATTATCTTTAAGAGAATTCCATAAGTTAGGCTCTAAATATCTACTTGATTTAAGTCGATGTGATGTTGTGTTACATCTATGGAGATCATATGGTGTGGCACGTAAAAAGAAGAGATCCTTATTGTATGACGGAGCTACATCGTTTAGTGCTTTATACATTAATAAGACAATATTTTGAGTCTTCTATTATACAGCGTGGTCCCATTGGCCATCATTAATAATGATTGATAGTCCTTAGCCTTATTTTGAAAGCTACTCCGTAATGCTCGTTCGTTTAATTTTTCAAACTTATCCGAATCACTTTTAGAGCAAAAGTGCTACACAGTAGAACAGTAATTAAGATGTGAAAGAATAAAGGAAGTTGTATAACTTTAACTTGGCATCAAAAGGGATAAGGCGTTTGAATCTGTTCATGAAATGAAATTTATCGTCAATGGTAACTCCAAGTACTAAAATACAGTTTTCTTGTTTAGGGTCTTCATCCGCCACTTTGAACTTAAAATCAACAGAGGATCTTCCCAGACCTAGGCCAAAATTTTGGAACTTATGTGGATATGCCTTAATTAAGTGAATTATCAGAAAACCAGAATGAAGAATCTTTAAGGTCATCGTTAATAGTAGCCTCAATAGTCGATGGACATTTGTGACTAAAGTGGAATTGATTCTAATCTGCATTGGTATTTATTTGAGTTTTAGTAAAACGGGGGGTGATGATCATTAACAAAAATGTTGAAAAGAAGGGGGCCTAGGACGGACCCTTGTGGCACTCCTCTAGAGACTGCTGACCGGTCAGAAAAGCAGTCACAGATTTTAACACGTCTGCGTTCAAAGAGAAAACTTTCATCAAACCAATACTCTTAAACGCGAGTCCATTAGCAGCACGTTTGGCCAAAAAAAGGTCAAGTGGCAGACTATCAAAAGCTTTGCTGAGATCTAAAGATAGTACACCGACAAAGCGTTTGGAATCCAGTTTTCAATTAAATCGATGAGTGCTGTATCACATCCATGATGTTTACGGAATGCAGATTGACGACTAACTAATAGTACATTAAACCACTTATCAATCAATATAACTGATGGCAAATGCACTTTTCAAAGATAGCATCAAAGATTAGTACTACAGAGATGTGCCGGTAGATTATTTAACCCGTAGGCTCATAACATTTGAAAATTGGTGTAACCTGAGCAGACGTCCAAGCCATTGGCACACCCCCCTTGCGATTGCACGCATTTTAAATTAGTTCGGTTAGCAGAGCAACATTTGCTTTAGAAGTTAATTTAACAGCTAGAGCATTAATGTTGTCAAAACCAGGAGATTTGACGTCTTGAAAGATTCAATAATAACAGACACCATCAAGAGAAAAGAGCTGGTGACCTCGTCAAAGGTAAACGAATGGCCAGGAGAGTCTTGAATATCATGAAGGCCTTGCGAGTTTCTAGCAGAGTTCATGAAATTTCTAACAGACAAGATGCTTGTATGAGAGTCGAAATAATCTAAATTACTACAATCACTACAATCAAGATCAATATGAGGGTAGATGTTGACAAAATAGTCATTAAATATCCGTGCCAGTTGAGATCTGTCTTTAACTCACATTCCCATTCTCCAGTCTGAACAATGTCATCTGTTGACTTAGAACCTTTAGTATGCAAAAAAGGTTTGAACGTTCTCCAAAATTCACGGGGTTTCTCATTTGTATCCTTAGTTACATTTCGAAGGTGAGAGGCAATTGCTTTTCTTCTTAATTTGACGGTTAAGTTTCTTTGTTGTTTATAAGTTTTATAATTAAGGTGATCAGTAGAATATCCAGATCTTTTATATTTGCTCCATAGCTGCTTACGCAAGAGACTTGTTCTCCGAAGCTCTCGATTCATAAATGGCACCTGTTTCCCTTTGATCTTGAGGCTTTCTTTAAAGGAATGTGATCGTTAATTACATTGGTATACAGCTTCTGCCAGGCCCAATGAATGTCATCAATATCATCGAAGATATGAGCGATAGAAAATGGAGTATACCGGTAATTTAGATCTGTGATCAATTTTTCGCGTTCAAGATCCCTTGTCTATCTGTAAGTCAAAAACTTAGGTCGTGGTCGAGGAAGATGATATTTAAGTCGCCAAGAAAGACTACATCTTTTGCTAAGGTACATGTATTCTCCAAAATTAGTGCAAGCTCACTTGTCCACTCTGATTTTGTCAAGTTAGGGGGGGAGGGGGAGGGACAAGCAACTTAATTCACCCTTTTCTAAACTTTATAATTCAAATCGGGAAGGTATGGATATTTTTCTTTACTTACCCTCGACGCATTGCAGGCAGCATGATCCAGGTATCTGGCCTGGTTTCTTACCCTTCAGTGAAGGAAAAAAATCGGCAAGAAAAAAAGTAAATTAAGCGTTTGTCAATGTCCAGCTTTTGTGGTTTGAGCAAAGGCCTGTTTCTTGAGAGTTTTGAGAACTTTTCGGGCACGAAAAGTCATTTTTGAAACTGCTATCCGCGCAGTTTGGAAAGCTCGTCTTTTCACGGTTTTTCAAGAGTGATCGTGAAGACCACTCCGTCCTTATCCGAAAAGCCCAAGTCCTAGGGGCCCGAAAACTTTTCGGAGCCGAAAAGCCATCTGTGAAATTGCCAACCGCTTGTTTTGGAAAGCCGATCTTTTAACATGTTTTCAAGGTAACAAAAAGAAAAATAACTGTGAAGTTTGACGTCTTAAATCCTCTCCGTTCTTGAGATACGAACGGAATTGCGAAACCTGAAATTTCGGGACTTTCGAGAAACGGGCCCCAGGTCACAATATATTGATAAGGAGAGGCTACAAAGTATTAAATGTGGCGGCAATTCGGTACCATACTTATTTCATTTTAGTCATCGATATGTTACAGTCAGAAATTAAGGATGTTCCTGAATTCTGAGATTTAATTCGACGTGCATTAAGTGGAAATGTCGACTGTCCTCTCCATTTGTGAGGAGGATCACACAACATCTCAGCAAAGATCCAGGTCCATTGAGCAACGTTTGGTTTTAGAGGTGAGACTTTCGTTTTATTTCTCTCTGAATATTAGAATTATGCAGGTATTCTCATGTATCACTCTCTTCTTTTTATGCCTTGTTTACACTGTGTTTACACCGTGTTTTGTCTTCCTGTTGGGTTACCAGTGCACCTTCTGTGGTAGGCAATTGTTCGCCGCGAGACAATTCGCTTCCGTTTCACATACCAGATATGTGACCAGGCTTAATTTACTCGCCGAAAATATGCAACTTGCAACGTTTGCAATATTTTTGCTTGCGACTTTTTATAGAATGATTTCAATAGACTAAATCGGCAAACTCAAAGTACGTTGTAACCAAGTCAAATCTCCAGGGGTTAAGAGTCTTCGTCTATTGTATTTGCATTATAATGTAGCATTCACATTTAAATGATACGGAAATGTCTGGAACAATGCGTTTTATTCCCAAAGGGTTTGAATTGGACACAACATTGAGTTAGTCGATTTGGTCTATTCTGGACATAAGTGCCCAAGCTTACATGAAAGCTAACCATTTGCAACTCAAACTCCTCCAATCCCAAACACTTTCACTTAAATCAGCGATTAGACCTAAATTTGGTAGGCATTTACATAAACCAGGGCTTTTGACAGAGTCATTTCAAGTGAAGCTATGATCTTCGCAGTTATGAAGATCATAGCAGTCATTTCAAGTATTTACTCACTTCTGGACACTTTAAAGATTGTGTTGACTTGCATCTTTGATCGTCACATTTTGCAGTACCGTTCCTGCATTGGCAAGTCTGACAATCCCTCTCGAACCATGATTCGTTATGCTAACAAAAACAATAAAAGTAACAATGATTTTTTTTATACACAAGTGTAAAGTTAGAGTTAAAAACACAAAGGTATTTCCAAATGGTCTTGATAACAGCAACCAAACTAGTATACATAATAAAAATTGACACCTTTGATTCTGCATTAGTGTAACACATGTTTCGATCGACCATCTTTCATCTTTGTTTCCAAGTGCACATTACAAATTGCAAATTTGAAGTTACAGTCTTATATACATAAATAGATATACGTCATTTCATTTGTTAAAAAATCCATTGAAGTATATCTATTTACGTATAAAAGACTGTAACTTCAAATTCACATTGTAACGTCCTTTTGCAACTGAAGATGATTGACGGCCGATCAAATTAGCAAATCGAAAGTGGTTCAGCCTTGCCTGTACTCTTATCAACAGCGATATTTGCCATCACAGTGGTCAAAATGTTGTGCGCCTCGTGAGTCCACAACATTTAATGCCAAAGAAAGGGTTTATCTCAGTGCATGACCAAAATGATGACACAAAGAAAGAACTTTCTTGCAATATCATATGATGGGTTATTTCCCAAAATGAGCGTCCCTGATTGCTATTACATTGCGTGGCAAATTGACACGAGCATGACGTGATCAGCGTTGTCTAGACTCTTATCGACAACGTCAAATTAGCCAATCAGATTGTGAGATTACAAACAATTGTTGTAAAAATGTAATTTAATTTTTTGTAAAATTCTGTTGACGTATCTCTATTTATGTATATAAGACTCTGAATTCAAATTCACATTGTAACGTCCACTTGCAACTTGAAGGTGATTGATGGTCGATCAAAACACATATTGCAGAATCAAAGTTGTTGTCAATTTTTTTATGAATACAAATGGCAATATATTTTTGATAACTCCATTCATTACTGATCAATCTAGGTGACTAATGTTAGCACTTAATTAAAGATGTCTCTCTTGTGAAATCTAAATATTTTGTGTGATTTTGTCAAAAAAAGATCCTGCTCCCACTGCTCGGTACATACAAATGAAGGTATGATTCAAGTTTACAGTTGCCAGTTTTCACCCAGTTTTCACGCAGTGATGCCAATCACTGCTGCTGCTCTTCCAAAAGAAGGTATAATCTCCTGTTATAATGTACACATACATATACACTTGTTTGCTTTCTTCGCTGTTACAGTTTGGTAGCTGTTGTCACTACCGTAGTTAATGGCAACTAAAGTGCTATTACTGATTCTTGATCTGTAGTTGATGCTGTGCTAATGGAATTTGAGAGATTGAAGTCTACAAATAGAGCCAGTCAATTTTACCCAGTATTCTCCAATGGCAAATGACTTGCGCACTATGTTTTTTATAATAACATCCAGGCCAAAATTAATCAAAATTTTAAGAGCAAACTAAAAACATTCTCAGGCTGAGAGTCACTTAAGGTGACAAGAGGTGGAAGAAATGTAAAACTGTCGTGTAACAACACAATTAATTCAGAGCCAATGTGGCCCAGTGGTTAGGGTGCTTGCCCCGTTCAGACCACTTGTTGACTTTGTTTCTGGTAGTCCGTCGCTCGACTTCTAAGCTGCATTTGTAAATGGCCAACCGGTTTGCCTGACAGGCCAATTGGGATTCTTAGCAGTTGTTGTTGTTCTGTTCAGTTGATTGTGTTTCATTGCCCCTGAAAAGCCCCTGTGGGGAGTAGTCAATGAAGTATGTATTTATGAATTCAAGTTCTTTGGGACGTTTTTTAACATCAACATTGTGGTTTTCTCATTGCATCGTGCACTGAAGACCAACTCAGTTTGTAGTCGAACTTTTATACCACACAGCTTTAAGAACATGTTGAGAACGTTTTCAGGCTCAAATTCCAGGAAAAAACAACAACAACAACAAAAAAGCAAGAACGCTCAGCCTCAGCCCCAAACTTGGTTAGCCTGGTGGGGTTATGGTGGCGAAAAAAAAAAAAAAATGGCGAGCGAACCGAGCTGAGCGGGGAACTGGGGGATGCGCGCCCCTTCCCTCCCCAGTCCCTCGCTCGGCTCGCTTCACTCGCCAATTAAATTTTTCGCTACGTTCCTTTTCGCTCTATAACCCCAACTGCGGAGCGTGGTCCCAGGCTAAGACTTACCCGGGTAGGGTCGTACCTCTTTTTGAACACTATATTTCATTGGCCGTATAGTGACGTACTTCCTATTGTTTTCTATGCTAAGTCCATTGTTATCTTTGTTCATTCTATTGTTCTTTTGGCCAATCCTGAAGTCCGTTCAATGAGGTACGACACGACCCCCACGTACTTATAAAAAGAGAGTGTTTACAAAATTGGACTTCTGGTATTGTTTCTTCAAAGACGTTGTCTTAGCACTAGCGTGAATGCAAATAGTTCTTCACACCTGATAAGTTCTTCCTTTGTATGAACAAGGAGTGGACGCTGCTGATAAAAAGATACAAAAAATGGTCAGCCCATTTAATTACATAGCTATCGGGGAGCAGTTGGTTGACGTTTAAGCACTTACGATTCAGGTAAAACTCGGTTACCCCATATTCGTAAGAGAACGGTACTTTCAAGTCCAGCGAGACACATTGTCAATTCAGTACCTAGATAAACGACCTAGCTTCCTAGGTGTTCCAGTAGCTCAATGGGTACACATCCGATCAGTGTTAAGGAGGTCGTAAGTTCGATTCCTGCGTAGGACTCTGAGTTTTTAGTTTTCCTTTCTCCTTTCGCCAAGCAACTGGTTTCCCAAGCCACTATACGTCTGCGCGTGAGTAACGCGCCGCCACGTGAGGTTGCTACGGGTATGCGTTTGGTCAAAAGGAAAAGGACGATGATCATACCAGCCGCTGTTTCGGAAAATGAGCCCGCGCTCACTGCCGAGGATGCCCGAACTCGAGTGAGACATTCGACCCAGTGTCTGTAATTTTAAGAGTGAGCTTGTTGGGTTATACAATGGTAATGGGGTTCTGTGGGGTCTACATTACCCCGGTAGCCCAACAGGTATTTTAAGGTAGCTGCTGGCCTTACGTGCTCCAGAAAACTATTGTCCTTTAGAGGATTATTGAGTCATTTTCATTTAAATATATGGATCTATTGCCTTGAAGGATAGGAGCATGATACCATAAGCTCAACTCAGTTCTAATTGTCTTAGTTTGGCGAAACAATCTCCTTGCCGTTTACTGTCAAATCTGTTGTTATGGATTAATAAGATTGCCCAACCGAAACATTTGAAAACCCAAAATTTTGACCTCTTTCCTCTATGTTTGAGAAACGCAATCTATTTACTTCATTTTCTTTCCACTGCAATCATTTATTTACTCACCGAGCAAACAGAATTTCATAATTAAGTAGTCAGACAAATGAATTAAAGTAGCATTAAAATTTTAAAAGTAGTATACTGTCTGTATTAAGCATGATATGTTTGAAAACGTTTCCCCTTGATGCGAAGTATGATTGGATTGATCTATCAGGCCCCGTCTGGTTGTTGAAACAACGGAAAGCGCTGTCCACTAGTAAATTTTGCATACCATGGATAAATCTTTTTGTCCTCTTTTTTTCTTTTTTTAACGCGCTTATGCCCTGAATGTCCTTTTTTTTTTTTGTTAACTCGCTTATTCCCTGGATAATAGCTTATAATGATTTACTTACGTTTTTACAAATCTTGTTAAAAAATGATATAATTATTTTGTGATTTTCTTAAATAAGATTAACCACCCTTCGCCGGAAGGCGAAAAGCCGGTGACCGCCTGGTCGAAGTTTGACTGGGCCCGACCCCACAAAGTGATCAGCTCAATGACTCCTGTTAGTTTGAAAAGTTTGGCTTATTTAACCCATAGTGCACAACGTTTCTCGTGTGTTAGTGTCATTTCGCTCCAAGAACGCTCAATTTTCAGAGCATTTGCATTGTCACCATGGCAATGCAAATTCAAAGTTGGTCTGTTGCAAGCCAAGCCTTAGACATAGAGCAACCACGTCTCAATCGTTAGGGGCACCCAACCATAATCTTCGTTAAACTACTTGTTCGGGAGAGTCAAAGTGTTCTAGGAATTTCGGTTCTACGTTGTCAAACAGCTATAGATATCTTTACTAAAAGATCACCTAAAAGATTCGCAACAACCAAGGAAAAGTAGTCCCTTAGTATACGTTTTCGGAAGGGATTGCACTTGTTCAATTTTTTGCACTTCAAGTAAAAGGTCACCGAGCAGTTTCAGATTTGCAAATGGTTCGCTGAAAGTTCTTAGAAGGTAACGTTCACTGAGCAAGCAATTTCTGAAATGAAGCCGGATCCCTAAAAATATCGGACACTTCAATTTTCATGTTTCTCAAAGACTTAAGCTAAATTTGCTTGTTGGGCTCCCTTGAATCTGCGTGAGGGATAAGTATGAGAAAATCTAAAAAACTTAGAGCGTGAGAACAGTTGGTTTTATGGACTCTCTTCTCTTAAAACGGTTTTTTCGGATCCTAAAAGAGAAATATTGTTTGGTTTGCGTCATTTGCAGTTTGTTTTACACTTTGTAGAAATATGCTGAAGAGATCTCTTCAGTCTATTAATTTCGGAAGGAAATCAAAGAGACGGCAAGGCGCCTTTTACTTCAACAATGATTTGTCTTCCACGACTTTAATTTTGTAACATAAGCAACTATCCCTCGGGCAACGTTTTTGGGGTCCCTTTTTTAATTATAGCTTGTATTATATTCCAGAACAGAAAATTAATGGGTCGGCCTCCTACATTGCGTGCAGTTCGTGACTGTTGCAGATAAGTTTTACCGTTGATTATCATTTCATATTGTACTCGCTACAGAGCTATCTGTTTCCGTCTGTAAACTGAAGCGGACAATTCGAATCCCTTCAATTATTTTACTATCCAATCGACTCGAGTTTCCACAATGTAGGTCATTTGGCAATGGCAAGGTGGTGTTGAGAATGGACTCCTGAGAACTGAAAATCCACATCTAAGATACTAGGAAAGTTGCCTGCACGATCCTTTGGGGGGAAGAAGTTTCGGCTGTTTATTCGTAAAAGACATTTGATAAGTCTTTTGGATTTGTAGCTGACGGCCGGAGCAGTAGTGAGGCCAACGTGACCTAGGTTCAATTCCCAGACTCGGCGTCATGTGTGGGTGGATTGAGTGTTGGTTCTATATTCGGCTCCGAGAAATTTTTTCTCCGGGTACTTTGGTTTTCCTCTCTCTCCTCAAAAGCCTGATCTGATTTAACTTAACAATTTCATTCGCAAGATCGAAACGTTCACATTCTCCCAACGAATCCCATAAAATTCTATCTTGCATTGTCATGAGATTTGGTGTAATATCACGATCACACCTACTTAAGCTGATAATAATCTTCATTCTCAATACCTGTGTGACTGACGTGTGATTGAAATTGTGAAGAGAATTCAAATACTGAACATGCACTCCTGGAAGTCTAAGAGTTAAATTGATTTGATTTCTGCAAATAGTGTCCCAAGTTGACACTTGACTCTTTAAGTTAATTGTATTTCATTCCTGTCACGAGTTGATCCCATCTTTGTGCGTGCTTTTAAGAAGTTAGGCAATTTTTAACATTATTGTCTTGATTGAATTTCCTTCCCATATCCCGGTATTTGAATAGAACGAGATAACAAGATTAAGTAGGTATCAAACAATTAGCATACACATGGGCCTGTGCTTATTGGGGTAAGAAATATGTATAGGAAGCACCATTAATTAGACTAACATCCTCTTAATAGGGTGATTGATCAAACACTTCCTGACCCGAAAAGGGATTTACAAAAAAGAAGTTTTAGATACAAGGGCGCTTATGCATTGGAGCAATGAAACAAAATGTTTGTTGAATCTTCCGAGTTTTTCGAAAGAAATACATTATATCGTGTTAGGATAGTGTCAAGCTGTTTAGTCAGTGCATGTCTTTGTTTACACTAGTTTTTTTGTCATTGTCTCGGGCTATAGGTTTTTTGTTTAGATGGTCTCTTATTATTCGTTAGTTTATACCTTCTAGCCTCGATGTCTGGACAATTGTTTTTATTTCATCCCGTGAAACTGACAACTAGTGATTCACCTACTTACTATTCTTCCCGTAGTTGCTTACCGCGACAGCCCAACAGTTATTTTGAGGTAGCTGTTATCTGTTGACTTTACCTGCTCCTGAAAACTATTGTCCTTCAGAGGATTATTGAGTCATTTTCATTCAAATACATTGATCTATTACCATGATAGATAAGATCATGATACCATAAGCGCAACTCAGTTCTAATTGCCTTAGTTTGGCTCCTTGCCGTTTAATGGCAAATCTTTTTTTTATGGATTAATACGATTGCCCAACCCAAACATATTTTCGCGGGTAATCATAAGCCATGGATCCGTTTTACGCTTTCTTTGACCAATTTTCTCCATGTTTGAGAAACGCAATCCCTTTACTTCATTTTCTTTCCACTGCAATCGTTTTTCACTCACTCCAAGACCGAACAAACATAGGCGTTAGAGTGTGTAAGAACTGAGCAATATTATTGGCCGAAAGAGGAAAGGTTATAGCGCAGCGCGGTCGGCATGCGTTTTAGTGATTTTTTTGCCTTACTCTGCAAAATTACCTGGTCTAAGGTTTTGACGACAACGCGACCATGCGAGAATGCATGGTTTCCTCTCTATCTTTAAGACCCTCTTTGTTCCAATCGCAGTTACGGAGCACTTTCGTATTTTGTTCAATGTGAAAGAGATGGAAGAAACGCCGTTTTCGTCACCAGAACCTCGGATCGACCCAAGGCTCTGGGAAACTCTACGTAGGAGAACATGCGCCGTAGGATTGATATAGCCACAAATTGGCTATGTGAACCTTACGGCGCCTGCTCACTCCTCGTGCTAACATGAATGCACCAATTAGAGACGAAGCCAATGAGGAGACACTCCTTCAGGGTTCCCCAGAGCTCTTCTCTCCCTGAAGTCAAGAGAAGAGCTCCGGGGTCGAGATTGGAAGAAACGCGAAATACCAATGGTCGACAGCTACAACAACGACATCGGGTACAGCTACGACAACGCCACAAAATAAGAATATGATTGGTTAAAAGAGGAAAAATAATCCTGCTGCACGCATATTAGCACATCTTTTCACGGTTCTTTGCATAATAACGGTTGACTTGAAACCAGTACTTGAAATTTGTGGTCAGTATGGCGACAAGGTGATCATACAAATGTGAAAGTTCACTCAGTCCCTATTTTTGCTCCGAAACCGGTTTATCTTTTGAGGTGACGTTTTCGTCGACGTTGACGACGCAGATCCGATCTTAAAAGTCCATGTAGTTAAAGCAGGAAGAATGACCGTGCTGTGCCCGTGCGGAAAGTATTTTAGCACATTTCTTTGTGGCACTCAGGGGCACCCAACGAGTAATCTCGGTACATATCTGTGCGGAAAGAAGGTTGGAAAGAATTTTCGAATATTCGAACTCAGACTTTCGAGGCGCACGACGATTTTTGGACATTTTTCTGAACAGATTTCTTAAGATATTTCGGAGAAGTAGTGAAGGATCTGAAGAGTGCGTTGAAAGTTTCGAAACCACATTGAAGAATGTTAGAATTTTACTGATCGGAGTAAAAGTTAACTGTGTCATAGGAAATTGCATAAAATTTGAATATTTATAACTTCTCTCATGACCAGTTCTGCCAAAGTTTTCGGGGAAAAAGGTCGACCATATACGTTATGTTAATTTATTAGACCTGTCACGATTACTAGAACTTTCGGACGATGCGCAAAGCCACTTGGAAATTTCGACAGACCTGAAGTTCCCCTAGAACATCCGAACAAATAAGTATTTTGAAGGGCAGCTATTAACTCACTAAACGAGCCTTTGAAGTAGGCCTAGACACAACTATCCGGATACTTTTTCAGATATTTAGAAGATTTTGAGATATTTAGAAAATGTCAAGATATTTAGAAAAAATTGTGATATCAAGAATTTTCTTAGGGAAAAAACTACTCAAGTCACGTTTTCCCCAAAAAAATGGAGAAAGAAAGCAAATTTTCAAGTCAAGGGCTACTTCCCATATGGGCCTGCAGTAATCACATGCAGCAGTATTTTCCATTTATTATATGTCATATATGTTGAAAAAAACGTTAAGAGTTTTATTGTGTGCCTTACAAGGTCATCGTTGAATTTCCTGTATTTCCTTATACTTTGGTAGATTATTGCGGTATTATTTATGGGAATGAAAACAGATATTTTCGGGATATTTAGAAAAAAAAATCAGCATATTGAGAAAAAAAATTGACTTAAGAATCGGGAACTTTCCGGAAACATATTTCGCCGATTTCACGTGATATTTGTGTTTAGTCCTATTTTGAAGCATTGACCTTGAAAACCATTAAAGGTAATTCTAGCAAATTTTAAGACATTCGGTCATTAGGTGCCCTTGGGCACTCGGGAAAACCAACAGGGTAAGCATGTGTAATAGTGGATTTCATTCCTTTGGAACCGTTCGTACCAATTTACTTGTGGTTCTAGAGTACTTCGCCCATATTGTACATAGTGAACAAGAATCGCGAAATACTTGAGATTGATCGAAGTTATATTTTGAAGCGACGATTTCGTTGCCGTAGCCGTCAATGCATGCCATCTGTAACGTCCTTCAGCCTGTGTCGATTAACATTCAAGGATTTACAAAAGCCGCTGTATTTGCTCCTCATGAATGGTGTTGTCTGAGTGGAGTTAACTTGAACTCACGACTGCCTTAGGGTAATACGTTGAACTGATATTTAAGCAAATTGAAATGCGAGAATTCAACAGGAAGATGTGGAAAATAGAACACTTAAACTAGTCAAACAAACAAATATTTGCTACTTTCTCTAGAGCGTTCAGAAACGATACCGTGAAATGAAATTTCATACAATAAAGTGAGCAAGAAGATATATTTATACTTTGTTGCTCGATATTTTATTTTTGACAATCAACGCTTTGACGCCAGGTCGGTACGATCAAAGGTTTCCCGCGAAAAAAACAGTGGATGGCCTTGTTCTTGGGCCGTCTTTAATCGGCAATGCCGTCTGAATGTCGCGCAACTGAAAGACCGGTATAATAGAGTTATTAAGCAAAGATACCTCTGAATTGACGAGGCGATCGGAAATAAGAAGTGTATTAGATTATAGAGACGGTTTATAGTTTCGGTCTTTAAAATATCCATAGGCTGTTAAGAGTCTTTAACGAGGGATTTGCTATGGGATTTGAATGGATCACGACCGATTAAACCTTTTGAGCAAATATTTGTTTGAGATAACTGGAAAAAAAAGCAAGCAGACTGTTTTTTATCCGTTAAAGATGAATACATTCCATTTGCTTAGCCTTGTTTTGAGATGTTTAGTTAAACACGGTTTCAAAGTGTTTCCTTTTAAAATCAAGAATACTGATTTTTGTTGACTGCAATAACACAGGTCAAAGCATGTATTGAAATTCACCTGAATCTCATGTAAAAGCCAGTCCTACATTTTTCTGTGACTGATATTCTTTTTGTCAAACCCAGTTTAATTGAACATGTCTTGTTGGTGTGAATGGGGTATTAGACTGTTTGAAGCGATTTTGACTCCATATCAAGTATCACAGTGACAAGTTGTGGTTATCGAAATTAGAATAACTAAAATTTGAAGAATATCACTTGGAGATTGGTGATAGTTTCCATTTTCTCTGTAATTGTAAAACCGACCAGTTCTAGAATCGTCCAAAATTTCTCGTACGTATCGTAAAAAAGCATAAAATATAGAACAATGCCAATTGATATGGCGTGATATTGGACGGCGAGTCTGCCGTCTTTATGTGTGGGTAATTAGAAGCTTTATTTATTTGTTTATTACAGTTTATGGCATGCAAACAAACAGAGGCCAAGGAATGAAATTCAAAAGAATCATAGACCCCATATTTCGCAAAGATGGGTGGAATCTAATTTAACTGACAAATTCGTACAGGTATCAGTTAATTCCCTTGGGCAATTCAAATCTGCCAGCCTTCTGCTTTACATATTAACCTTTTGAAAACAATTTTAAAAGAAACTATGTCAAGGATATCTCTCAGGCTGGAAAAGAGGGTCGTTTGCATCAGTGAGCCGACGACCATCGTTAAATTTAGCTTAATATGTTCAATCGTCCATATTTTTAATCCAAAAAAATACGGTAGAAGGCTTACATCAAACATTGTTTCTGGCTTTTACGAATGTGCAGACGTTCTGGCTAGTTCGCGATGGATAAACTTTCAATTTTTTTCAAATTGTGTTGACCTTCCACCTTCCCATCGCTATGTTACGAAAAACCCGTTTATGCTTTTGGTGGTAAGTAGATCGAGTTGTGAAGCCACTTGGAAAGCATTCAAAAATGGTTTGTTCTAGCTGATATCAAAAACATAATGTACCAAAAAGCGTGCGCCATTTGAACTCTGAGATTTGCATGTCGGACTCCCTGAGAACATATATAGAGTTGGTTCTCAGGCTTTCGCCTCCACCCTGCTCCCAGGGTGTTTTCGTAGTCCTCAGACTAAGATTTTCGCAACACAAACACCTTTCTTCATCATAAATTCGCTTCTTCAGGCCACAAACCTACGTCATACTTGGGCCGCGGTTGTTAATAAGGTGTCTGGGCCACTCTCACGTTGAATTACATCTTTCATCTTAACAGCATGCTGTGTCTTAAATAGTTGTTAGCCTAGCTTTAGCTCAACTTTAATTTTAACTGATCCGATTAGTAGATCCTGACTGATTGCACTGAATACTGAATAAATAAGATTCTTGCTAACAACTCCCAGAGTCGCACTACCGCCGACATGCTTATTCAGTGAGCTCTTATTGTTTATCGGTCGTAAATGTTACAAGAAGGATTTCAAGTTTGTACAACAAGTTTAATTGTATCCTTGCAATAAAGCATCCATTTCTTAAGCCCTTTTAAAGGTTACAGGTAAAAAAATTCGCGCAGCCTTGAGGATCGAAACAGGAAATCAATTTTCTCTGTTTAGCTTTGATAAAACAGATCCGAAAGTTGACTAAGCATTCCTGTCTTAATCTCTAACAAAAATATGTTTACCCAGAAATGCTAACCTGCAGGCGGAGACAAATCATTCTTGTCGCTTTATCTGACAAATTGCATGTTACCGCAAGTTCCAAATTAAAACAAAGCTGTGTTCAAGGCCGGACAAAAAAGCGAAAATGGATTAGAGGAGAAAAACGCGGTATTTTAAACCCCCAAAGAACCTTCACAATGACGTTGTTTGAAACGTCATGAACTTGTAGCTCCCAAATTGCTCAATCCTTCATAAGCACCTCAAGAGAGTGCATTATAGCGCGTTCTCTTCGAAATCTAATCTCTGGGTATTTTGGAAAATTATTTTATGTAATTGAACCCAGTTTGATCAAAAAGTCTTGTTTTTTGTGCTTACTTTGGTTTTAACGACGAGAAAGTTTGATATCCTGTTAACGCATCCCGGCAGGCCCGATTGAGTACTCTGCTGAAAATCTTATTTCTTGAATTGTGTTATTCACTAACCGCAACTGATAAAAGATTGCAGAATAGCCCGTCTGTGTGGGGTCTTGGCGATACTGACTCTTATCTCTTAAGCTTGAAGCCTTAGTAATGAATGTGGATGACTTCCAGCGACGTGTTTCCTGTTTAAGTTTTATTCCCGATTCCCACTGAAGTAGTTCCTTCGAAAGAGTGTTAAAAACAACAAGAATGGTCTGCATGACTGTAAGCAGCTTAGAAATGAATTGACGCTAGAACGCAGGAATAAGCCAAGCTCTTGAATAGCAAATTAAATGGTTTTTGGTTTCTTGTCGCATTTTTTGAAAACGTTAGATCGCCATAAGGTTTCTTGTCGCATTTTTTGAAAACGTTGGATCGCCATAATAGGCTCGTTATAAACACCCCCCCCTCCCCAAACTCATTTTTAAAGCTATATGCTCCAAAAATCCTATGAAAGAATGTTTACTATTCTTCGTTTTATTGTTTAGGTTGTAGTTTTCTGCGTACAATTTTTGATTTAAATAACTTTGGAAATCATTATTTGTACGGCCTCTTTGTCTCTTTGTTTTTCGCTTTAATGCCGTGATTGCAGTGATAAATATTTTGGTGTAAATATTAATATTTATATTTTAATGACCAGCGACGTCCGCGAAATTCGATTATCTGCTCAACTATGAACTCGAGCACGAATCTATAACTTAAGGTGACGCCGGAACCAGCCGGCAAGATCCATCAGCTTACAAAGAAAATGCAACAATTTGAAGGAACACTTGCATGATAATCCCTCGCATTCTTCTGGAGGAGTATATATCATCGTCGAAGTGTGTTAATTTGAATGCGTTATAGAGTCAGTCCTTCCAAATGCCTGGTCTGGCCGGTCATTTCCGTCAAATGGAAAGCGCCCTTAGGTTTTTCTTAGCCGATGGCAGAGAAAAAGTAAGTTCCCGTAATATCAAGACCAGAAACGTTCCGTGCAACCACAAATAGTCTTTTGTAGTGTTAAAATCGACATTGAGAGGTGACGTAAAATAGCTTAAAGCCTTATCCAAAGGAGTAGAATTCTTTCGTTATCCTTCCTGTTTAAGATATATCGCGGAGATGTTTCCGCAGGAAAAGAATGAAACTGAAGAACCTAGTGTGCTTTTGTACATATTGGAATTTAAAGGATGAATTAAAGTTTGTTAGGGCCTTAGAAACAATTCAAACAGAAAGTTCGGTAAGCTGCTCAATTCCATTGAGTCGACACAGTGGTCCCCTGAGAAGGACTGTCGGCAGCTAACGTTTCAACTTCTGCTGACTCTGAAGATAACTTCCTTTTAAAAGCGTAACTTTCATGCAACTTATAACCTAGCGCGACTGAATTCGATGTTGTCGGGAAATGGCAATGTTCGCTTCTTTACTTTCAAATTTCACTCGTCACTCCAAGCAAAATCTGTCCCGCTTCCGAACCAAATTACCAATACTAATTCACCCGTACACAAAATCAGTAGAGGATTAGGCCATTTCCGAGTTCATGTTTGCCTCCTCTTCAAAGCGAGTCTAAGTGCGAAGTTCATATGGAAATTAGTTTTCATTTATAGAGCGGTTTTCAAATTAGTGTCGAAGAACCAAAACCAAAGTAATTACTTTGGCGAATCAAAAAGGACGGATACAATTCGGTAAACCAATCAAAACTTGAATTAATTACACATAGCCGACACAAAGCGCGGGAAAATGTGCACATGCGAGCCACGACTGGTTTTGGTTTCACTTCTGATTGGTTGAAAAAGTGGCGCGAGAACTTTGAACCAATCACTGAGTGAAGTAATCATTAACCAAAGCAATTCGCTAATTACTTTCGACACTCAATTGAAAACCGCTCTATGTAAAGTAAAACTAATTTTGCACATAGACTCGCTTGAAGAGGAGGCAGATTCTTGAATGGCATATTAAGTGAGCATCATCAGATCAGAAGTGCAAAGAAAGATATCATTCCTTGTTTTCGTAAATCATGAGCAAAACTTCCCTGCAAATATAATAGGGATTGTATTGCTATTTGATAAAGTTGACTCTGATGAAGTGAACTGTCATGGCCGACGTTTGTAAAGTATCTGCCGAAGACGAAAAGTAAATTCTCGGGCAAATCTAATAAAAGACATTTATCAGTTATTGGCTCAACGAAGTTGATCGTGTATGATGGTGAGAGTTGCCGAGGCCAACGTTTGGCAAGGGGGAAAATGCTCCAGAAAATCTAATAAGGAGATATTTAACAATTATTGGATAGCAACGAGGATCATCACGATCTTTTAGTTGGCTTGTGTTACCTGCCGAAGCCGAAGGCTGAAAACTGAATCCGGCCTCTTTATTTTTTCGAAAATGTTCGGGCGTTCTGTAGGTATTCAGCAAGGTTTTACTATCCAGAACCAGAAGCTCATCTCCTTGAACTCTTTAATTAACCATGGTTTAGAGCTGGGTTTTTCTTTTAGTTTAAAATTTTCCTTATTTGGATATAACGTATCTCGTGCATTTTCCTGCGCTTGCAGATTCGATCTCATTTTTGTCCATTTTTGGGCATGAAATTGGTGTCTTAAAATCCCCAGCTTTGTTCCAAGGAAAAGAGTTGCAAGTTACACGCTTCAAGGTCTTGTGCTACTGTCATAACGCAACGTGCTAAATTTCACTTATACGCAAAAAGCTGAATCGTGCACACATTTTGATTGGTTCTTATGTACTAGCCAGTGACGCGGATGCATTTAATGTCCCCTGAGGGAACAAAAGCCCAATTGACGTCATATTCGGTTTCTTTATCATAAAAAAACACGTTGTCTCCATGTTTACCTGCATCTCTTCAGTAATAGATGACAGACGACGTCAAACGGCGATGAACATCTGTGACACACTCGGCTATCGTCTTTGTTCTTAGCATGTGGCTTTTATGAATACCATTTGACTGAAAGTAAGAATTCTTGGCGAATTCTAGCCGAAAAAAGCTTAGTCTTTGATGGTATGACGTCAGTCTGTCGATGACGACTGGAAAGACAACTACAATGCATTGATACCATGGATACATAGAGAGAAACGGGCAGAAATGGACCCATTTTTTCCTAGATCCTATACAAATGGAACAAGAAAATGGTATCTGGCTTGCGAAATAAATTTGTGTCATGAACATCTTAAATTAATATTCCCTTGATTTCCTTTTATTACATTTTGTATCCTACTTAGTAAACGACCCAACAAGCGTGTATTTACTTTATCAGAGATCGCATTTGAATAAAGGGTTTTGACTTGGCTTACAACGGCATTGGTGTAAAAGGTTTTCAGCACTTTTCCTCGTCTCCTATATCCAATTGCAGAATCGGATACAGCTTACTCACTCGAATAACTACTAGAATTGTGTTTGTGACCTGAATGCTGCGTTTCTGTGCGTTTTTGCACGCTGCCACCCATATCAACGATGACGACAATGCGAAGTGTATATGACATGTGCGCGACTTTGATAAATCGCTTACCTCCGTTTGTGTGGCAAACCGAACAGCACTGATTGTCCAACTTCCTAATTACCCCGGCGCAGGATTCAATTTTTGGACACTCTTCTCGAGCACATTCCACTGACATGTTCTGCAATAATTAGGGCAACCAGTCAAATGAGTTAAATAACTTGAGTAAATACCAAAAATAGAAGTATTGGTATGCAGGAGTGAAAGTAAATAAATTCATAGTTGAACTGAAGCTACGAATTCAAGGAATGGGAGCCCCATCCATTCTTTTCCTCTCTCTAAGAGTGAAAAGTTCTGTTTTTAATTTCATGGCTGATTTCTGCAATTTGGCACTGAGGTGCGAACAGTTTTGCCCCACTTGGTATATTCGTAGAGGATCAGATACACTTATTCACTCTATAACCCTTTCACTCCTGTGGGGTTCCCCCATTGACGAGTAAAATCGTCCGGCGTTAGACAGAGTAAAATCTATAAGTCTCAGTGGCCCTTACAGAAGTGAAAGGGTTAATTAATTAATGGGGACATTTGAGTTTCTGAGTGAACCTAGACGTTGTTAAAGTAACCTTTAATCAGATATGAGCAGACATTCATGATAACTGAGATTTTTTTTTCTGTATGTTGAATCTCACGAGGTGTCACTTTACTGTTCTCTTGAACTTCCTCTACGTCAGAAAAGTCACTTAAGCGTCCATCTTTCAAAGAAATCAGGAAAACAATGTTTAATGTGCACTTTAGTTCCCCTTTAAGTGTCCATCTTTCAAAGAAAACAGGAAGAAAATGTTTAATGTGCACCCTAATTCACCGTTAAGTGTCCATCTTTCAAAGAAATCAAGGGAAAATGATTAATGTGCGCCTTAATTCACCTATCGCTTTTGAAGACTTCCTTTGAACTTTTATCCTTTGCCATGAAAGATACATACCGGTATTTTAAACTTTGAATTTCGTTGAAGCAGGCTAAATACTCGTGTTATTTACTGGAACACAAAAGGACGAAAAAGACGTCTAAAGCTCTTAACACGTTTCTGTTTGTGACAAATTACAGTCTATCTTATCAGCACATTTTCGAGACTTCATCAAGTTTGTGGCCTTAAATGCATTTTTGGCAAAAGCCATGTTTGTTTTGGATTAACCCAAAATGAAACGCGAGTCCTTGCTAAATGTCCGGGGTAGATCGTGATGGCAATGTTAAGGCGACATTTTCTAGAGTCATTAGTTTGAGGGCGGAGAGCACGACGATTTTCATAAGCGTCACGAGGTTTCCGGCCTTGCTTCTCTCCGTAACTTAAACATCACTTTGGCCTAGGAATGCAGACAATTAACGCCACAGAGCGTCTCTTAAAGTCCAGTCCTTAAGTGAAGACAAACAGCTACATTTATCCTCGCCAATGAATAACCCTAGTCCCTACTCTTACTTTATTGCTAGAAATGGGTTACAAATGTGTTTACGCTTAAAGGACACTTCGAATCAATTGGATATGAAAATTGCGCGTGCATCCTGGACGTAGGTGGAGCTTCAACAGCCACATTTGCTGTGGCAAAAATCAATGTTCAAGTTGAGTGACTACTAAGTCTTTGGCCGGGCTTTCTCAATGTCTGTTTGATGTCGGGGAGTGGCAAACAGAATCTATAAACTAATTTGTCATTTGGACAGAGTCTATCTAAGGCCAAGCCCTTCCTTTTAGGCAAAAGACAAATTACACGCAACAATAACAACAACAAAAACAAAGCAGAAAGAGGTTTTCATTATTCTCAGTTCTAATTTATTGTACTTTTGTGAAAGTGCATTCTCCAATTAGGAGATTCGAGTTTTTCGTGAGGATTCTGTCGTCATTATCTAAAAGACACTTCTCGCTTGACTTGCTTTAGAAAACTCGAACAGGTCCAGGTGATTTTTGAAAAAGATTTCTACTTTGAGAACTAACTCTTAGAACTTAACCATGAGGTGAAGTCTCTCCAACGAAGGCAAAACATTAACAAGACACCCACGCTCTCATGAACTCGCTTGCATCCGTGAGCCAGTCTACCAAACACTCGTTAACAACCGTCTTGACTTCGAGAGGTCACACTTTGTTCGCTGACGTTGGGTATCATTCGCTCCATGTTTGTTTACCAAATGTTATTTGTTAAATAATTACTACAAAAGTATTCTGTGGCTATGCAAATAATATATGCAATATTCACCATGTTAAAATCCGTATCAGCACGCGATTAGTGCGTATATCATGTCTTTTCTTAGCTACATTGACGTCAGAGAGTGACATGATATCACGCGCTGATTAACCACAAGTTGCAAAAATAACCAAATCTGTTTTTCCTGTTGTAATGGTCCCTGGCAAATTATTTTATTCCTGTGTGAGGATTTTTTGATTAGGTTTGCGAAACCAAGAAGTATTATTTCGTAGTCTTTACTCGTTTCGTAGAAAGAATGGACCAAAAACTTTCTTCTCGACTCTGCATTCTACCAAGAATAAATACCACTTTAAACTGGGCCCATTTTGCAATGGGAAAAAATATATTTGTACCTTTATTTAACAATGTTTTCAGAGGGAGATCCCTCTGGCTGAATATATAGGCGAATCTTTGCTGACGTCATTGCTTACATTTTACATACGAGTATGCGCACAGAAGGCATGTTGCTATCTCCAAATTAACTTCAAAAGGTAAAAGAACGTGCTAAACATAGTTAAATCACCAATTGTAAGCCTTTTAGCTTTGATAACGAAAGAGTTGTTAGCCATAAAAAAACTGATAAAATCTTGGGTGGCAAAAGCGCTAATCAGCCCATACATTCCTTGTAACATTTCGAATTTTTAAAGCATCATTGCTCAGAGATTATCACTTTCGATATGCAGTACTATTACTGATATTTTGACTGATAGATCAGAACACGATGGGCCAATGCTAAACAACAATTCCTTTACACATCACTGAACTATTCATGTACGGGACGCGGCACTAGGGTTTGATTTAGCGCCCCTAATTTGAACCTTTTGGTAAAATAACCCCAATGCGGTGGACACTGAGGTATTTCTAATACTTTTTGTCATTCAAAATAGTTAATACTCAGTAGAATTTCATGTTGGTCGTCTTTCGCAGGTGTCATGTCGGTAAAGCTTTGTAAACTTGCTATCACTGTCTGAAACGTTTGTTATATTAATGTCTAGCTAACAAGTTACATATGTATCAAGTTGCCTGTCCAAAAAGTTCTGGAGAGTTTTATTATCAAAGCTGTTTTGCATGCACTTTCTCTTGTGTCAGCTCTTTATCACTCCTCGCTCTTATCAATCATGATCATACTTTTCAATGTTTGTAAATCAACTCATGTGTGATTGATTTGGATTTTGGCCCTTTTAGTCGAATAGTTTGAATAGCAAAGATTTAATGTTTGGATTTCTCTTGACGGTGCAATGCTCCTCATTTTGCCTCCTGTTGACTGTGTTGATATCTTTGAGAGTAGTTAAGAATGTTCAAGCACAGATCTGAAAAGGATCTTGAGTCTTCTTCGTTTTTATGAGCAGATTCTCAAGGAAAAACTTAAATAATAGGTAAAGGTACTTTCCTTTTTTTTTTTTCTGAAAACACAAACACTACTCTCTTTCAGTGAACTTTGGTTCTCAACGATCGTGACAAATATGAGTCGTGCATCCAACAATCGCGCATCACTACATTTCTCCGTGTATTTACATACCTATATATAGCATTCATGTATTTGTAATAAGCATTGCCTCAATTTAAACGTCATTTTTGTTTTGTGGTGTCAAGAGCTGTAAAATTGCATTTAAGACTTTGGAATTCTTTTGCATCATTCATCATTGCGTTAATCTGCTTCTGGACCGGCGTCCGAGAGTGGCATATTTTGGAAGGGAGGAACACTTCCTGAAAAGAGAATTGGCCACCGCACAGAGATTCTAAACTTTGACGTTTCGAGCGTTAGCCCTTCGTCAGAGCGAATTGGATTCGCTCTGACAAAGGGCTAACGCTCGAAACGTCAGCTTTTAGAATCTCTGTACGGTGGCCAATTTACATTATCAACTCCGTTGATAAAACCAAAATTTTTGTATACTAGTTCCCCACCGACGCAGCACCACAGTTTCTTTAGAAACTACCCCCTTCATAGCTGAAAACCTCAGTTCGATCATTTTTGGTATGAGAGTGCATTACAAACTTTCATGCATAGTTAACTCGATTGATCAAGTCAAGGTGCAAACTGTATGTAATGTTTTGTCCAACACAAGTACTTGTTTTTGGAACTTTTCGGGTCAGAACTTCCTCACTGCCCGAGTTATAATCAGCTGCGTGTGGTTGAACACCACCCCCAATAAAAATATCATAATTGCAGGGAAGTGCGTCTCAGAGACATTCGATCGTTGAAGCTGTAAAGGATATGAACCCATCAGTGATAACAGTGTCTGGTGGTTTTCATTTCAAAGGTCACGTTAACTTTAGTATTTGAAATATCAAGTCACTTTGGTAGACTCAAAAAGTGAAGCTTAATAAATAATAGCACGTCACTGATGCATTTTGATCAGTGGTTTATCTTGATGTTTACAGCTAAGAATTTCACTCAGATCAGGAGCCCATGAGCTCCATCACAGATTTACAAGCCTTCTTAGTGTGTGATCGCCAAACACAATCACAACTGTTTAAGACGTTTCGTACTGCCAGCATCTTGATATTGCGCCAGCGGATCAGAAAAGGAGTGATTTGGAAGTGAAATCAGGGAGGATTTTTTTTTAAAATAGCTGTTGCGTGTTTGCCTGTTTTCCGTGTAAACCTCGTCCGTTAGGTCCTCTTCATTTAATGAAGTAGTTGAGGTCATGTTGTGGGTTTGAATGACAACCTTCTGCAGCCTTCTTTTCTGCGCTCTTAGTTAGCGATGCCTGAAAGAGTTTCAAGTGTGTTGATGTTTTCGTTTTTGTCATTGCCGTTTTTAATCGACAAAAGAAACTATAGATTTGCAGATTAGTGGTTTTCCCTATGTTTCGTATGAAAGGCAAAGTGCGTAACAGTTCTAGACTGCTGAAAGATGATTTTCACTTCCTCAGCAGTTCTTTCAATGTGGCCACCGTGTACAATATTCTGCTTATATCTTTTCACTGTGCTTGAAGCGGTAATTTAAGATTTTAGTAGAGCTTCCCGGTCTGTAGTACTGTAGTCAGATTGAACTGCTAGACAGCCGGCTCAAAGTGTTCAAACATAATTGATTTTGAATGCTTTGACGGCTGATTTTACAAGCACTTCAAAAATAAATAACACGGCTCTTAAATGATGAGAATAACTTGCCCCTTTCAGTAATATCAGGCGCTTCCACATTATGTTACTTTCACTTTCGATATCTTGTTATACTGTACATAAGACCTATGTTGCTCCGATGACACATTCCCAAGATGGTGTAGACAAACATGCTACGCTCTTTATTTAACTTAAACTTTTTCATCTGTCTCGTTTTTGATGGGGAGAGCTCATACAGCGTCCAAGTGACACTACAATTACGACCAATTAGTTGCTGTATTTACCGAAACAACCAAACAAAGCGATCAAGCGGCGCTGTAAACTGATTGGAAATATCTGTGTGCGGTGGCTGTCGCGTTTTTGATATCCGTGAGATTTTCTCAACTTGTTATCTCTGTGACGCGCGGAAAGTTATCAGGCGTGATAGTTTCTTCGTGTGAAATGTAAATAACGTTTTCTTTGCCTTGCCACCCCCTCCATGTTTATGTTGAAATTCGAACATCATCTTTCCTCATTTCCTAATCCTATAAAAAAACTTTTATATTATAGAGGTCCTTTTGTTTCATGCCAGCTCGTGTCAACTGGACATTCCTTATCGAAAGATTCGCCCAAAGCGTCAATCGCTTGTCACGTTCAAAGAGGCAAATTCTTTGACAAATAAAAGAAAAGCTTTCTACAAACCTTACAGCGGCATACATAACATGGGTTTCCCGCCAAAATTGGCAGGTCAATGACTTCGTTTTCAACATTGCAGGATGCCAGTTTCCCTGCAGGAAAGCAACACTGGCAGTTAATGGCTGTCTAATTGTCCTACCGAGATTTGGCCCAGTAACATAGACTGCAGCAAATAAAATGGTCGAGTCTCACCTGATAGCATGCTAGATGCCGTTGGGGTGGCCTGCAAAATTATGAGCAAAAAAGCGACCGAGCTCAATAGCTGCGACTTGACTCTTAGTGGGTCGAACATGCCAAAATGACTTTCTGACTGACGAATTCGTTTTGCCCCTAAACCTAACCCGATTACGTCTCCCACTTCAGGGAAGCTCAAGTGCTCTTGCTTGTGCAGCGATGTAATGACAAGACAACGTGTGTGTGTCGCTTTTCAACAGATTTTTGCCACTTCCGTCACAAAGCCACGGAAATATTTCGTCTCGCAGGCGCCGACGTCGTCCTGGTAGGCGGAGGGCAACTGATGTTGGCTGTTTTAGGCTCATACACGCGAGCGCTAACCGATAACCACATGACGTGTTTAATTACCTCGTGCGGCCCGAGTTGGTTCATTTCAAAATTCCAGCGTGTTTTTCGGTCATTTATCATTATAAGGGCACTCAAGACACGGGTCAAGCTGTCATCAGCGATTTACATAACAGGCTTTTCATATACGAGTGTGTACACAGTCGCCGAATGTGCAGTGCAAATGGAATTTTAAGCCCAATTGTTAGCGCCACGCGGAAAAGGTTTTGTTAGTGAGTAGTGTATGTGTGTAGGCTTATTTTCCCATTTTTCTTTGTTTGTTTGGAGACTTCTTTGTTTGCACCCGACTTGATGAACAAAAGGTGTCGGATTCAATCGATCGGAGTTTGGCTGTCGATAGCGATCTATGTGTTTGAACTTCTGTCGAGTAGCACACCGAGACGGGAGAAACTCTGTTGGTGTACCTCTTACACTTGTTTTTTTTGTTTCTTTGCAGGCAGGTCGTAAACATATATGTGTGTGCACAATACTGCCGAAGGCATTGATTTCTGGGCTTAAGGAAAAGTGTATTGAACTCATTATGAGGAATCCTCCCTTGAATGCACCCCGTCAGCCAGGCGCCTCTTAACAAGGACAAAAAAATTGGCTTAATTCTCAACAACTTATTTAAGAGCGTTAAATCTACTAAGACACGTTTCTGCTGACGCCATCGACTTATATCCTTGTTAAACTTACTTTCTTGTTTGCTATCCGTCTAATTCCTTGAAATACCAAAGAAGACATTTATAATTGCTGTAGTATAGGTACCTCTTATTCGGAAAGTGTTGAAAAGCGAACATCATTCTACGAAACTGCTGCCCGGTGACTTAAGTGAAATGGCTGATACTTCTGTGTACAGCCGCGGCCTCAACATGAGATCAGTAACGCACATTGATCTAATAATGTAAAATTTACTTTGTCGCTTAAAGTTACTAGTTCAATTACTCTTATCTTCTAATCTTTTAACAGCGAAACGTCAACACCTTTAAATAGCTCCACGTTATCAACCGACCAGGGAATACAGGGAGATTTCAGCCTACGCGGGCGTCTTTTGCTTAACACACCAGTGGTACAAAGTAAAAAGAAACAATCCTATCTGTAATTGAAGACGCCTAGCCGGCGATACTTGTTTTGAAATATTTAGACTTTTTAATAAGGTGTTAATAAACAGGGAAGACATGTCAACTTAATTAACACTATTTGACTTGCTAGTTCGTTTTTTCTTTGACATGTGAATAAATTTCAATGTGACAAAAATCCTGTTGACCTTTATGCAACTGACAGTGTGAAAGCGGAAAGATTTCAAATGTCCATTTCTATGCTAGATTTCGAGTGAATATATAGCTCAATTACTATCCTTTCTCGAAGACTTCTACATACTTGATACGATCCCTGATTGCTTATTACTGGCTATATTGCAGGGGAATGTAACTTTGTAAAACAACATATGTAAACTTCGTTTGTTTTTTCATTACGTTTCTGATCACACAGGCCCTGTCCAAAGCATTGTTGTAAACTGGTTTTCGTCGATCACGATCCTTGTGTGGTAAAAAAATCTTGTACTTCGATAATCTGTAATAATTTTCTCTAGCCTCGATCTTTCTCGAAGATTCGCCAGGTTTTAAAAATTAGAAAGATCCAATACTTCGTTGCGACCACTAAATCAGAAAGGAACATCGCGGAGCTGAAGTACCACTTAAAAAGGCCAATGTGAATGGTCACATTTTTGGGTCTAACGAAAAAATATAAAATGAGTGAAACGGTTCCACAGGATGCTCGTGCATTAAACAGCAGTTTACGCTTTCCGAAAATGTTAACGGTAAAGGGACTGGTTCACCCACAACTCTTCATTTATATACTCCTAGCTTAAATCAGCAGCTCGAAGTAAACTGATTCGTAGATACAAATCAGTGTAACTGTTAAATTGTTATTCTACGATTTTTGATGTTATGTCTTTTTAATTGTCATGTATGAACGACAAAGTGGATCAATTTAGTATCAATGAATCAGTTGACTCTTGACATTATTCAACTGATAATGTCTGAAGGGTTTTTAAATATTTGGCAAGCCGAATTCCATGGAGATATAATCTTTGACATATATTAGAACTCACTTTATGTAGACTAGAAGGCTTTTAGGTGTAAAAATGAAATGTTAATTTCCTTGAATTCCCTTAAATTCACTCGATTTCCCAATTTGCATTAGAAAAATTTTGCCTAGAAAGTGCCAATATTTTCATCCATACTTTTGAATTTTGGAATCGGCTCTCTTTAGTTTAAACAATATAGGCCTTTCCTAGCGATGCGCTGGATAGTCTTTGAAACAATTTCATTCTCCTTAAATTTTGCTTTAAAAGAATTTGAGTCGAAGGGAAATTTATAACTAGTACGGAATGTAACTGTTAATTGTTCTCATAAGAAATCTTAGTCCCTTTTGTTAAAGGTAAAAAAGGGTAGTCTAGTCTCATTTACAGGATTTTTCTTATTCAAATCTCTCTCAAGCCACCCTAAAGATGAGAAAAATCATTGTTGTTGCCAATCTCTTCAAGAATGTTCTTAAAATAGTCGCTTTCCACTTGCAACTGTGAAATAAATATCCTAATGTAATTAAAATTCACTCCGACGGTTCTTGAAGATTTAGGACAAAGCCTGTCGCAGGCATAAAAGGATAGAAGTATGACGTTACGTTAGAAGTAAATCGGTTCACAAATACTTTCATTTATCACGAACAGTCTCAGCAGAACAGTTTCATGGATAAATGAACACTTTCCTTTTGCATCCTATGCAGCGCATTTAAGATAGGCCATGTCGTTTGACCTATCGAACCACGAGAATATCGGGGTTTTTTTTGTTAAGCATTTCATTGCCGATGGGTGTCCTTTACACAAGATGTCTAGTGATGTCTTGATGGCTCAGTAATGGTTACTAATTGCTTTTTTGACGAAGTTTAAGTTGTCTTTCTCACTCATGTGTCCTTGACTGGCCTATTTAAGAGATTTGTGACAAACTCAAGTTTTTGATCCAGTCAGGAAGCTTAGTGTGAAAACGCCTAAAGAGGGGAAACCGTTTAAGCTAGAACATTAGGGTTAACTGCTGTAATGTTGAGAGACGATGTGCAGGGTCCAGTGATGTATAGTTTGAGACCTTTGTCTGTCGGCTTTTAAAGTAAAGAGAATATTTGACATTTTATTTGTAGAGGACAAGGTCACTGTGAATTTCCCAAGTGCTGGATTCCTACATTTGTAGATTTATACGAGTTCTCCCAAAGAATGAGAGAGTAAAATCCCATTTTTGATGAGATCATTGTAACTCTGCAATTTTTATCGGATAATTTTGAATGACATCGAAAAAAAAGGAAGACAAAAGCCACGGCACTGCACGATAATTTGAAAGCTCCTGTTCCTTCCTCCTGTGTTTTTTCATAGGTTTAAGACGTTTTTGTCATGTGTTATTCCATTTTGTTGTGAAGGTTCAGTTGTATTTGATAAGATTTTCACAAATTGCTTTGCCCATCTACCGAAATTGATCCATACCCGAGGCCATGCAAGTTCATGGTTAAACATTGTTCATTAGGTGGGTCAATCGCCTGCTTAACCTGGTCGCGTGCAAATATTTTAATCTGAGAGAATCCTTTCTTAAAAAGTAGACCTGACTTAGTCACTGGAATGCATTTTCGTGTCAAGACTTATTTTTGGTAGCGAGAAAGGTGGTCTCCATTTACTTAGGTCTGTTTAGAGAAAATGACAGATTGAAAGAAGACTTAAATTTGTTCGGAATTGTCTTAATGATATGCCCAGTGTCGTTGGTCTTCACAACTTCTTTCTGAGTAAGGTGTATTTGGAAGTTACGAAATAAAACAGCAAGTATGATTTCTAGCAATTCATATGTGGAATTGGTTGCATTTAGAATCACTTCAAACATTTGACTGTAAACTATTCCTGGAACACTAAGAATTCAAGCTGGAGTTATGTAACTTCAATTAATCGCCTTTGAGCATTTCCTGGGTCGTTCTCACAATTTTCTAACAAATCATCTCAGACCAACTAAAGTGGAGAGACCGAGAGATATATAAAGCATAATAAATTTCTTCACTAGTTTACTGACAAAGAAAATAAAATTAATAAAATAACGAGCCATTCCAGTAAAGTAAGCTCTTCTCTTAACAGTTGTCTTAAAACTGAATTGCCACAACAGGACTTCATTTCCACATTCTTTTTTTGGGGAAGGGAGATGTTCCTCTTGATAAAGGTATATTTCGTTCAAGTGTTAGTACTTAGTTTTTTCGACTTGAGTGGATGGTTTTTAAGATAAAATCCAATGTACACTGGCCGATTTCAAGAAGGCACAAACCGAAAGAGGTGCTTTGAAATCCTCTTGAACTCAATGCTATGAATGAAATGGGCTCCTTCAGTGTACTCCAGATAACGTATACAATGGAGTGACGGCATAATTTGTGAATCTATGATTGAGGTTTGCCAAAGGTACAAAGCCTATAATACGGAAAACTATTGCAGAAAGGTATACCAGTTCTTATGGTCATTGGTTAATTTAAGGAAGGGTGGCACCAGTTTCTTTCTAAAACTTCAAGCAGAGCGTCTTTGTAATTGATGCTGCAAAGATTTGACCTGAAGTCACCGAAACTTCTTTAGCCTAAAAGAGCTACGCGAATCTTCAATAAGGACTAATCATACTAAAAGTGATTTAAAATCTGTGAGCTTCTGACGGACAGTCCAGCTTCCTTCATCTCGCATGCCCTTGCTACAATTGTAGTTGCTTCCTGCTTCTAACCACTCTGGGCCAACAATTTTAAATGCCCAGCGTATGTATGTGTGCACAGTGAAGAGGAATTAGCCGTACATTCGTCAGACGAAGTTAAAGGTCTGTCAATCACAGTGGCAGCACCAGCGGTAGTGGGTTTGGCGTGGTTCCGGGTTGAACTCCATGGTATCTTTCAGGAATGTATTTTTAGCTTTTTTGGGAGTTAACTTGGGCAAGTGCATACTCGCCGCAATAAATAAAGCGTGTAACATCTTTTTAGTGACAATCCTAAAGTTAATGAGAGAAATTTTGCATCTTCTTGACGACATACGTCAAGCTGCTGACAGAAATTCACGTTTTGGCAAAAATCACAGAAACGTGTTTGATTTTCGCTCAGTTCATTGCCTGTTAGCTACAGATATCGAGAAAAAAGTGTAGCTATGATCATCACAGTTATGAACGCAATTTTTAGCAATTGCATAGAGAAGCCTGAAAAATTCAGGACTTCAACTGGGTTTGAACTCGTGACCTCGCGATGCCGGTTCGACGCTCTAACCAACTGAGCTATGAATCCACTGATGTTAGGAACTGGTCATTTGTGAGTTCAAATGTTCCCGTGTAAATGAATCATAACTGTTGAATGAATGAATTAACTATTGAATGATCAAGAACATTTTCATGCATTTCTGAAGAGCAGCACCTTGCCACTAAGTGCAAGTGCGCCTTTTCACGTTATCGCAATAAAACATCTCTATGGAACTAAAAAGTGGGCAACTCCCTTTAAAAAAATAATAACCTTTTCATATACCGATTATAAAGCTCTCGATCAAACGGTCTTGACCCGAGCCTTGAAAAGCAACAGTTTCGAAAAAATGGACAAAATCCAAGACTGTGATAAACACATACCAAGCGACATATCTCTTTGGGGGCCTTCTATTTTAACCATGTGAAAAACTACTTCAAACGCATGCACTAACCTCAAAAAGCTTCTTTCGTGACGTACCTCATTCGCAAAGGGCATGACAGCAGCACACGGAAAAAGCAATGCTACCCATGCACTTGTTCAAGGTTCAAGGGTACCCAACGAGCAAATTTGGCTGAAAACCTTTGAGAGACATTTATAGGCTCTTGTTGAACTAAGACTGTCTAAAGAGATGTTCTTATCAACTAAAACAATTTGATCTGTTTGGATATCTGGTGGATAAATAACTGTGAATATGCATACTCTAAGTACATCTCAGTAAAGGCGTGTTTGACTCCTTTGTAAATGTTTAACGCGAAGGCAGTGTGGCCCAGTGGTTAGGACGCTTGCCTTGAAATTCGGGGATCCCGGGTTCAAGACAGGTTCTGACCACCGGTTCAATTTGTTCCTGGTATAGTCCCTTGTTCAATTTCTCAGCCGCTCATGTAAATAGCCAACTAGCTAGCCTCCGGCCAATTGGGATTCTTAACCACCAGATATCCAAACAGATCAAATTGTTTTAGTTGATAAGAACATCTCTTTAGACAGTCATAGTTCAACAAGAACACCGCGCACCGGTGGCTCAGTTGGTTGAGCTCCGGGCTGTCACGCGGGAGGTCGTGAGTTCAACTCCGGCCGGACCAACACTCAGGGTCTTTAAATAACTGACGAGAAAGTGCTGCCTTTGTAATTACATCTGCAAATGGTTAGACTCTCTAGTCTTCTCGGATAAGGACGATAAACCGTAGGCCCTGTCTCACAACCCTTCAATGTTCATAATCCTGTGGGACGTAAAAGAACCCACACACTTGTCGCAAAGAGTAGGGCATGTAGTTCCCGGTGTTGTGGTCTGTCTTCTGTGGTGTATCATGGTTGGGAGGGTAAATGCTCGGAGATATTAGCTACACCAAGCTACTCTAAAATCCGAGGGTAAAGAAAGATATATGATATGATGATATGATATATGAACGCAAGGGTGCAAAGAAAGTAATTTACAGCTTCTAGCTTACCATTCGAGCAAGCTCTAGCTACAATCTTGGACAGAATGAAATTGAACATCCATTTTCCCATCCTTGATTTGGGGGGGAGGGGGGTACAAATTTCCCATCTATTTTGTCCAAGATTGTAGTATGTACTAGCCCGAAAGACACTTCAACTTGCCCAAAAAATAAAAAAATTGATGAGCAAAATTGAATTCCCGCCAAAAAGATCACTTGTCCCTCAGGCAAGTTAAGAACAGAATTCACTTGCGCTACAGCAAAATCCACTAGCTCCAGGCTATTTATTTAATTTAATTTTATTTATTTTTAATTTAATTTAACATTTAATTGGCTCATCGAACAAAAACGAGCGAGACTTTTCATTGGCATAACGAACACGGATGCAAACAACGTCATCACTCCGTGGAACTTTAGTATGGAAAGTTTCACTTTGACGTAATTTGAAATGCAGTAATGTGATTAAGCAATCGAACTGTTTACTGCCCATATTGGGAGTTTCCTTAGCGGGAATAACGCGAAGCTTTGTTTTAATCTTGCCAAACATTGGTCCGTGAAACCAAACAAATGTTCTTATTAATAAAAAAAGAGTGTAATTTTACTTTTTGGGTGTGTTGCGAGATGTCGATCACAAAAGAAGCAATTCTAATCATTGCCATTTCTTTTGTCAGTACATTTGGAACGGATTAAACGATTTTCGTCTGGTTTTCTTTTTTTTGAAAATGTCATACTGGTATTCTAAGATAAAGAGAAATACATCTCTGACCTTTGCTCCTAGTCCTATTGGCCAAGATAAGGCCTGTTGTTTCCCACTATTAGCTGGAGAAGATACGGATGTCGGTCTCGACCGAGAGAAGGGGTATTTGGGCCTATTAATGGCCACCGAAGTCTAGCTTGTCATATTCGTACTTGGTGGTTTCGCAATGATTTCGTGCAGATCGTCCCAGTGTGCAACCATCAGATAGCTAAGGCCATTCGCCGCACTTCCGGTTGCCATCATCGCTAGAAAACACCTGCTTTCAAGTTTCCTCCGCTAAGGATACTTTGCGTGGTATGTTTATTTTTTCACTCTGTTTCTCGTTATTTTGCGGAGTGAAATTTCAGTAACTTGGCATACTTATTGGGGATGATCCGCTCGTTCAGACTTAATTGAATGAAGCACTTTGGAATCAACTGAGATATCACTTGCAAAGGCGGTGCCTGCTTTTACTGGTCTTGATATCAGACAAAGGAATTCCAGCACTCTTGACAAAAGAGCTGGAGTTCACCGAAGAAATCTGTCACTAATCCGTGTCCGCACTTAGACTCTTGAATAAAAAATAGCAGCGCATTTCGTCTTGGGTAAACTTTGCTTTAAAAGGTGTGGTTTGAATCTGCGTATATGTTTCTGCTCTAAAAGTGTGCTTGAAAGAGTACAGAATAGAATTCCATTCTATTTTCGTCAAATGCACCAAATTAAATTAAATCACCCTGTTTTTTGTAAGCAAAAAGTATCAGTAATAATGTCTGCAAAATTGGTCAAGATCTCCATAACAAACAATAAATAACAAATCCTCACGAATCGGATTAAATCCTTAGGGATTGTGGCACTGAAACTCTGTAATCTCTTCCGAGAGCTATGGCAAAAATTGCATAGTCAGTGAAATTCCAATTTCGTAGTTTTGGAAGAAACGTTCCACATTCCAGGGGAGAGGGGTGGGGGTTTAACATTGTGTCAAACAGGTTCCTCGCCAGATTGTGGCGTTTTCGCCACCTGAATATAGTAGGTTGTTTGCTTAAAAAAGGTTTACAAAGGGGTGGGTCACGGGCACCCCAGGACCCCCGCCCCCTTTCTACGCCCTTGCATTCTACCAAAATATCTTTAATGTTCAGGGCCCGGTTGTTCAAAAGCCGATTAACGCTAATCCCAGATTTAAAAATTACCAAGGAGTTTATTTCTCTACTCCCAAATGTTGTACAACGCTGATATTTGGCAAAACTTTACATGAGAGGAAGTCAATCTTGAAAACCAAAAATAATCAAAAGAAAGATGCACTTAAAAGTTGAAAACATTTTACCAAAGTTTATGCTAATCCTAGATTAAGTTAATCGGCTTTCGAACAACCCGGCCCATGAGAAGGCTCTTTCGTTTGTAAATCTTTGACATCTTTCGATTCATTTGCGCGTTCCGTCTACATTACCGATCGAGAGGGACCGTTACGGAAAACCACTTGCTTTCGATGAAAATGTTATCTTACTTTGTAAAACGGCGGTCAATGTCAGTGGCCCCCTGTCGCTTGATCCGAGTAGACAATGAGATACCTTTTCATTTGCATTATTTTGAACTTCATTCACTTATTGATTGCTTCACTTTGTAGCTTCTTTCTTTTGTTTTCCTTTGGCCAAAATATGTGGTCGTTATTTGAGGAAAACGTATTGAACAAGTGAGCAATTTTTGCCTACATGGCAGTCTTGTCAATTCAAGTGCAGCTTGATCTTATTATCGGCTGACTTGGTCAAGCCACCTTTTCGTGACGAAGAACTTTATATAAGAAAGAGAAAATCTCTGGTCTCGCTTCCATCTCATGAATTTTGCAAATGAACTTGCCTATATGTTGGCCGGCTAGTTGCACAATAATAGGGAGCTTAAGCAACGACAACGGCGACGGCAACGAGAACGTCATCTCAAAATATAAATTCGCGTTATTGTAATCGCTTCGTTACTATTTCAACTTTTTTAATATGACAGGGGTGTGGTAGTTCCTCAAAAATGACGCTGGTAGGAACGGCGCTCAATTTAGGGCAGAAAATGAAAATTTATCCTCAAGTAATGACGTTGTCCATAAAACCTCAAATTTGGCTGTTTCACGTTGTAGTTTTGCTGACGACGGCAAAGAAATGGACAAATGTGAAAAACACACGTGCAGGGCGTGCAAAGCTATTGTTTTTGCCTACCAAATATGCAAATTTGTGACGTTCTCGTTGCCGTCGCCGTTGTCGTTGCTTAAGCTCCCTAATAGCGTAGTTGGGCAGGGTGAACCGAGAGATTGGAGACTTCTCCGAGGATCGTAATCGGTAATAATGTTTTTGATATTTTGTTCCTTCCCCACGGGTTGTGGGGCGAACGTTGTCGAGATAAAAATAGTCAAATTCTTAGGTGGTTTTTGTTGTGAGAATATATGCGACGCGGTGACCTATCTGGTGTGTTGGCTACACCTCACTGTCCGGCTTTGAAACTTCTCCGGCGTCTGGCCTTCAGTATCTAGTAAGGGCGAAGTCAGTAGAGTAGTAACAGTTGGAATAGCAGCTGTGCAGTTGCAGCATCACAAGTACAAGTGGTAGCAGTGGTGGTGGTTGTGGCAGCAGCACCAGTACTAGTAGTAGCAGTAGTAGCAACAGCGGCAGACATTGTACTAGTAGCAGTAGCTGTAGGAGCAGCGATCCACCGTTGTGGAACTCGTACTTATAAAGAACTTAACTTGAGGTGATTCCCTTGTTTTGCACCGCGCATCTCATACTGCGCATAACATTGCGACTAGGAGATGGCGGCGTTTCACCCCGGCCATCTGAAGAGAGGCAATGAAGGCTGCTTTTGCTGTTCAAGAGCTTTTAAGAGCAATCATAATAACTCTTCTCGGTTAAGAAGGTGTTGTTTTGGAACTCGCCCCAGTCGTTTCTCGGTAAATGATCATTTTGAAGCCGAAATTATCCCTTTGCCATGTTTCGAAGAAACGAGCACGGTATCCCCCCATTTTTAATGGTTTTATTTACTCGTAATAGGTACACGGGAAACATTTTAAGGAGAAAAAAAATTGGATAGTAGAAGTTGTATTAATTACATATAAATGACGTGAAACTGCATTTGGAGCCAGACACTTGAGTGCAAGGTGATGACTGTAGCGGTCCAATTTGCTTACATTTCTTTGCAAGATTGAGCACTTTGAAATCACTTTACTTAAAGATTATAGCCCGGACAAACGAAAAAGTTCAAGTTTTCAGTAATACTCAGTAGCTTTTGCTACATGACAACAATTTTTCTGGTCGATCTAGTTTCGAACGCTTCCCGGGTAATTCGGTAAAAAGCACTTAGAATGAAGGGCATACAGCGTAAAAACAAGCATCTTTTTATTGCATTTTTTAAATGTCCTGTGTATGAATATCAATTGTGCCAAGTTTGAAAAAATCTGGATAGTACGTCATTTTCAAGGGAATTACCCTAAGGTACTGAGTCTCTCCCAAAAACCCAATTAAGGACGATGCCTACTGTTGTTATTGCGCATACGTTCTGTGCATCTTGAGATACTCGGATTTCCTATCGGTGATGCTTCCTAATACAGGGATATTTTTGCGCGGTTTAGAACTATCCGGAGAAAGTAGATCTTAGTAAGTACTCTTGGTATCCAAAAAGAAAATTAGGGGTAACCATGCATTTTTCAGAGATAATTAAGCTTCAATTTGAGAAAGAACGCCATACATTGCTTTGTATTTTAAAGCTTTTTACAAATATTATTCATGAATTATCTTTGAAAAATGCGTGGTTACCCCCACTTTTCTTTTTGGATTTTAATAACACTTGTGAAGATCTACATTTCCTGCATAATCACACACCGGGGCAAAAATATTGTTAATTAGTAGGCACCGTCCTTAATGTCAAGCTGTCACTGGTTGTTGATGGCGTTGCTGTACCACAACGTTTCCTTTACAATTCATTTATAATTAATGTCTCATTTTAATTACTGTTCCTTCGGTATGACATCACTGTTTGATAAAATTGTTCGTGCATTGGGCTCAGATTTTTGAGAGCTTTGGTCTCAAGGGAGTTTTCACATACCAGCGATTTACGGTTTGAATATTTTTGTAGCAAAGGAACTATTAAAAAAAAAACGGAAGCTGAATCTTTAGTGCGCCAACTTGTAAAAGAAGAGGAAATTACTCTCGCATGAGTTGGACAAATCCCTTTAATCCTTAAAACTTAGAAAGAAGCGCCTCTTTAACGGTGATTAATTAAGGCAGTGAATTTTACCATTGTAGAAATCAGCAGTGGATATAAATTTCCTTCAATTGTCCCATAAACAGATAAATAATTGTCTCCTATCACTTTAAGGACTTTGATAACTTTTCGTAGAGTCGTATTCAAGACACCCAATTGTGTTGGTAAATGAATTGCACTCCGGCTAGACGTTAGCTCTAGTGTTGTAGCAAAATTGAGAGGAGAGACAAAAATATCCTGTCAAATAAACAGTGCTAATCCAAAGAGGTTAAGGAAATGACAGTGTTTAAGAGACTAAAATCGTCTTTATTATATTCTTCTTTGAGTTTCCTTTAAAAAAACTGATCTTGTGTTTTGCCTGCGCCCGTGCAAAAACTTGGACAAAGTTTGTTTATCTAAAGACCTCGTTAAGAACCAACCTCCCTTTATGGGGCTACAATTCTTTGTGGTTACCCTCGTTCTTCCACCCTGCTAAGATTACTCTGATTTATTGCTCTTTAGATCGAGGTGATGTGTATAGGGTGTGTCGGTTGATTCAAAGAGGTTGAAAAGTGGCGTCTCGTTAACGGCGATGGAGAGACCATATCTGTCGGTGAAGGTTTTTCATTTGCTTGTCCTGAAAACAGTTCTTACCGTTGCTGTCCATTGATAAGTCTGGATTAATTTTGTTGGCCAGAAAAGAAGTCCGCTAATTGGGGATAACGATTTAAAAGCCTTTTGGTCGCGAGGTCATGAAAACACCACGCCAGCTTCTGAAAAAAAGATTAATCTCGTAGACGTTTAGAAGTAGCGCCTCTTAATCTTGGTGATTAAAAGACTGAAGTTGTCGGTGAATTTAACCCTTTTATACTCAGCTAAAAATAGTTATGTTTCTTCAAGAGTATCTATAAAAGACACATTGAATCTGTAGTGTTTGTTATATTTAGATTGCCCATATATGGGCATGACCATGACCTGCTTTTAACAGAGAGTAGGCAGCCATGAGTCAACTGAAGTTTAAATATAAGCTACTGTCGTGTTTGTTATTCTGTCTCGTCTTCGATACCAGAGAATAAGCGCTAATTCTGGCAGTTTATCAACGTTGTAGATAACCTTTCTACTGTTGCTGCGTATGTATCAACTCGATACCAACTTTGTTTGACCAAATTATGTACTATTTAATAAACGCGCAGGAGCGTCTTATCGGGTTTTAAACCATGAGGCGAAGCCGAGTAGTTTTAGACCCGGTAAAACAGGACCTGCGAGTTTATTGAACAGCTTCACAAAGATTCCACAGAAGCGTGTCCATCTGGAGTCCAAACAAAGGACGAGAACATTATCATACAAAAAATAGCTATTCCTTATAAGTACGACTCAAAAAACGAATCCGAATGAGGACTTTAAAGCCCATGCACGTGACGTTTTATCGATGACCTGATAGGCTGTTTCCTCATGAATTATTAATGTATTTTTGAAGCCGTCGAGGAGTGCAGTCCCTTTAGCAGTGTTTAAGAACCTAAAATGGTCGGTGGATTTTTTCCTTGTTTACTAAAACTACCTTGCATGTTTGCTACATACGTATAAGGCTTTGTAGACACGACTTTTTCGTTTATGTGCAAATATAGCATTTTAATCCGAAACGGGATGTTCACCCTGCTGTTGGTGCACTTTAGAGAAGTCTGTTTGTGCACACAGAGTATATGGATATGAGTCTGTGTGCGCAAAGTGTGGTAATCCTAATATGTCGAGGAGAAGTTGTTAGTTGGTTTCTGTTGTAAACTCATCTAAAAATGCTCACCTGTGTACTTTTCCTGCCATTGTGTAAGCGTTGTGGTTGTGAGTGTGAGTGGGGTACAACGTATTTTAATCCAAACTTGAAAGCGTGTGAAAGTTAGCTTAACGGGGATTAATCGTGAAACTTAATCTTTAGGAGCTGCCGTTCATTGCTGCCCTTGCAGGGGTTTTAGAGATGTCTGGTCTCCTTTCATTCCACTGAGATCCGAGTATACTAAGTTGGTAGGAAATTGTTTCGGCGTAAGAATTGGTGCGTTCGACACATGTGCCAGAGTACTAGTAAGACAAGGCAATCACTGTGTTCGATGGTTGCTCGATACTTCCTTGCGCAGTTCTTAAGTTGTGCCTTGTTTGTTTGAATTTTAGAAAACATAACAGAAGGAAATAAACGGTTCCCTAATGAAGAAAGTAACACAGTCGCCAACAAAACTCCAAACCTTGGGAAGGCCCCGACTGTTATGCCAAATCTTGTAATTCAATGCTTTCAAAGGATCAATTTCATTCCTAGTCGATATCATTAAGCATAGATATTTACTGCTGAAAAATATCGTTTTGGATGCCATGGTGAACGCAAGTAAACGTATCAGAAAGACTGGTAAGAAAGGCTGTGTTTGTGTATGTCAAATTCCTCCGATGTATGTTGCAAAGAGATCGATGACTTGTCATCAGGCCTTGGTCACTATCCAGAGATATTTCCTGCTGAAAAAAATATATCGTTTTGGAGGCCATGGAGGCAAGTAAACATATCAGAAAGATAACAAAGGCCATGTTTGTTTATGTCAAATTTCTGCTTTTATTATTCAAAGAGATCGATGACTTGTCATCAGACCTTGGTCATTATCCAGAGATATTTCATTAAGAAAAATAGCTCGAGCTACTTTCTCCACTTCTGTCGTCCCCAGCCTGACAATAGAGAGCTTTAGATTCTAGGACGAGGACGACTACAGGTACGAGATTTTCTCATAGAACAACAGTGAGCGCGCGTAAACCAGCGTCATTTTGGCGGGAAAAACGTGATGCCGTCGTCTTTTTAGGTTTTGCAAAAATGTCGTCGTGTCAAAACAAGCCAAAAACACGGTAGCAGTTTTGTCATTTTTCGATCAGCAAAAAGGCTAAGTTTACAGCAATACGAATGACTGATCAACCTACATTGCTAACAAAAAGAGTAAGATTAATCGTCCGGGTGATAAATCGAAGTATTTTCGCTAAATACGAGTCAAATCTCGTACTCGTTCTCGTTCTCGTCCCAGAATCTAAAGGTCCTTAATCTGTCTCTCACGGCGAAGAACATCAATGATGTGCTTTGTGACTTTTCGTTGGTTCACTGTTTCTGTGGCCAGTTGTTAAAAGAAAGGCCATTTCGTGGTAATATTAAGAATGGCGCATCATGACTAATCCTTGTAGAGAAAGTTGTGTTCTTAACATCACCGTTTGCCAAAGAGATCGTTTTTCAGCAAGAATATTTTAATCGCTGAAAACAACAACATAACGAAATTTCAAAGCGATAATCCCTTGAAAAGAGCTTAGTATAATCTTTAGCCAGAGAGAATTAAATCTCTTCTAAATTTAATCTAGTATCTGTCCATCTGGCCATCTGTTTGAAGTAAGCCTTTTATAATGCTTTTGAATTGTTCTTGTTTTCAAGAATTCGACGTAAATTTGTTCAAATATAACCCGCACTCACGTGTATTTTTATCATCGAGTCGTTTCACGGGAATCGGCACACGAGCCCAGCCAATTGACGTGAAAGAGCATTGCACCGTCATCGCGGAGGTCATGGGTTCGGATCCCGTCATGTGAAACTGTCCAGATAAGTACAAGGGTCACTTCTCGCGTTTTCAAGGGAACACATGAGCCCAACAAATTGACCTGGGGCCCGTTTCTCGAAAGTCCCGAAAACTATTCGGGCCCGAAAAGCCATTTGTGAAATTTGCCAACCGCTTGTTTTAGAAAGCCGATCTTTTAACATGTTTTCAAGGCAACAAAAAGGAAAATAACTGTGAAGTTTGACGAATGAAATCCTCTCCGTTCTTGAGATACAAAGGGATTTGTGACACCCGAAAACGTCCCGTAAAGTTTCGGGACTTTTGAGAAACGGGCTCCTGCGCCCTCAACAAACTATCCCTGAATCTGATCTGGACGATTTTAAGCATTGCAGCCCCGAGGGGGGCCCCCCATTGACCAGTAAGATCGTCTGGCGTTAGACAGAGTAAAAGCTATAAGTGTAAGGATTAAACTGACTAGTTTTTTTCTGGCCATCTGTTTCCAGTAACATTGTAAAACGCAATATTTTAGGGATCTTGGAACTGTTTTAGCCGTACTGGTAACCGTTTCGTGCCGTAAGATAGAGCAGTTTTGAAATGACTATCGAGCGCGCCAGTTTATCAACCAATGAAAAGGCAAACCAAGACCAAGCGCGACTTTCACGTATGATTTTTTCCCGCGCGTTGAGCAATGCTACGAATTTTGATTGTTTTCATTGTATGCGCTATTTGCACCTGCTGTGATTGGTCGAAGTAATTACAACTTTGGTATTTGTTTTACGACACTCAATTGAAAACCGCTTTAAATGCTGGTAAACTAATTTGTTTGAAATAGTGTCTATAAATAACAATAGTAAAAAAGCCCCAAGATAACTTTAAGCCAAATATTCGACCACAGTTAATTTCGGTTTTTTGTTCGTCATAATTGGTTCTGTTATATTTGCATTCTAGAGTCATTATAAGAAAAGCCACTTTGTGATTCAAGCTTAAAGGCAAATATTCGACGACCGAAATTAATTGCGGTTATTTGTTTCTCACAAGTGGTTCTGTTATACTAAATTTTTCGCATTATCGCATTATAAGAAAAGCCGCTTTGTGATTCAAGCCTGGTTAATTTGAATATTTTGCATTCCTGTGATGCCATTGTTTAAAAACATCAAAATTAGAAGGAATAGCCTTACAGTTGCTTGCCGTACTGGTCCGCTCCTCTAGCTACCATTTAGACATTGCGCTACCCATTGGAATAGATATACATGGTTATTAATAACAACGAAAGTATAATACTTCCTTATTTGGGTATCGTCGAATAACTTGTTACTCAAAACATAGTTAGTACAGGGGAATCCATTCCCCTCTACTAACTATGGTCAAAATGATCTCTCCTCTTTGATGCTATAATGTTCATTAAACCATAAAAAAAATTATTTCCGTGTGTGAGAGGGAAGAAGAAGCTGTGCTATGTGTGTTGAAAGTGAATGCGACGAGACATTTTCTCGTCGATCCGCCAAGTTCACATATCCACTCGTATTAGCAAATATGCAAATATCGCAAGTTCATAGTCCGTATCTTCGATCCACACGTAATACGTACACGTAGTGAATGTAGTTCCCGGTGTTGTGGTCTGTCTTCTGTGGTATATCAAGGTTGGGAGGGTAAAAAGGGAGCACTTAATTTGGAGTTTCGCTCTGTTGTGCGACCCCCACCACAGTTGTGGTGAAAGTGTATAAATAAATAAAAAAAAAACAAATACAAACTGTCGAGGGTCAAAAACTTTGTTCGATACACGCTCATTAAAAATGTAACGCTGGGTCATACAAAACGCCCGATAAGGCGTTGGTTGCTGTGGTCGCTGCAAAGACTGACACAGCGTTGAAAGAGGATGAGATGGATGTACCTTTGGCATTTTGTCACGAGCCCATTCTCGGATACTTCTGTGTTGATAGGAATAAGTACCACGTTTAACCAGGAGGCACCTGTCAAAAGAAGAATGATGATCATCAACTGAAAGATTTATCTCGAAGGGAGGAATGGTTCATTTCATACTTTTGCTCTTGCTGCTTCTTGTTTCTACACATTCCCCAATTACCGCATTTTATTCGATTAAACGCCGCCCTCGAATAAACGCCAACTTACAACTTTACATCTATATTACTTATATTGCGCATTTTTCATATATAGATGCTCACACGCGCTTTGCAATAACTAGAATAAGACTGAAAATATACAAATAAAGTGCATTAAATTCTTTACATTAGGAAAAATACCATGATGACGAAAAAAATGTATATGTAAAACTTCTGACAAAAGGTGTATTTAAATAAATGGGTCTTAAGTAATTTCTTGACATTTTCTACTGTCTTAGCATTGCGTATTTCATTCGTAAGCGAGTTCCATAGTTTAGGTGCTGCTCCTTCAAATGCGCGGTCACCCAATGTTTTAAGTGTTTTTGTTTTTGGAGGTACAAGTACTCTCTCATCCTTTGATCTCAAATTATATCTTGATGGAGTTCTAATGGTGATCAGTACTAATACATAATCCATGAATAACTTTAATTGTAATTAATAATATCTTAAATTCAATTCTAGATTTTACAGGAAGCCAGTGTAATCGTATTAATGTTGGTGTGATATATTCAAATCTTGGAATATTACAAATAAGTCTTGCTGTAGTTTTTTGCACCCTTTATAGCTTCTGAAGGTGGATTAATAAAGGCTATTAAAGTTATTGTAGTCTAAACGACTTGTAAGCAATGCGTTGATTAGAGTCTGTGCTTTCTTCATCCAGGAAACGTCTGATTTTCCTTATGTTGTGTAGATAGTAAAAAGCAGTTTGACAGACTTTGTTGATAGAGCGGTTTTCAACTGAGTGTCGAGAGTAATACGTGAATTGCTTTTGTTTTGCTTTATTCCACTCATGCAGTGATTGGTTCAAAGTTCTCGCGCAACTTTTTCAACCAGTCAAGTGCACAAGTGAAACCAAAACCGTCGTGGCTCTCGCGTGCACATTTTCCCGCGCTTTATGTCGGCTACGTGTAATTGCTTCGAGTTTTTATTGGTTTACTGGATTGTGTCGGTCCTTTCTGATTGGCCGAAGTAATCACTTTGGTTTTGGTTTTACGACACTCGATTGAAACTCGCTCTATGTGTAGCTCAGTCGGTAGAGCGGCGGAGATCTAACCCGAAGGTCGTGGGTTCATTTCCCACCCTGGTCAGAGTTTTTCTCTGTCCTTGTGTGGGCCCATTTCCATCAGTAGGGCTAACGCTCACATGGTTCATATGGGATAGAAATCTAGCACTTCACATTACCCTCTATTCAGTTAACTATGTGTAACTTAGTTGCGGATCTAGCCAACACCTTAAGTTACGTGGTTTGAGTAGGGCATCACCTATTCGCAAATTATCAACATTGATTTTGCCAGTTGTTGTCTTGCACTGATGATGGTGAACTCTGATTTTGCGTCGTTAAGCTTGAGCTTATAAGCAACCATCAATTTCTTGATAGCATCGATGGCATTCTGCATGTTCGTAACCGCAATGTTTTGTTTTACGTTGTCGTCTGGCTTGAATGCGACGTACAACTGAGTGTCGCCGGCGTACCTGGTGGTTTTTAAGAAGGTCGAATAATTTCTATTTGCAAGCAAATATTTTGTTTTTATTGTCGTTTTGTATATGTTCTTCATTTCTTTGGTTGGTTTCTTCTAAAGCGATTACAGTTGTAATACGCAGCTGATTATTCTTATGTTAGCTCTTTTTCCACAGGGGGGCTTCAAACGGATACCAATTAAGCTGCACGCAATAAGTTCATAAACTATGGTTATTATTAGGACTCTAGGTTTTGGTTTGGGCCACGGAAGTTTGAGGGGAGGGGATAGGTTTAGGAGAAAACAACACCATAGGAAAAAAAGTGGGGGGGGGGGGGGGGGGTTTCGCCCCCGAACCCCTCCCTCTCCGCGGTACCTGCAACTAATTTTGCCCTTCCTCAAGAGTGTGCACCACTTCATTCTGTAATACTTGTACGTATGAGGTAGATTAATTAATTTAAAAAAAACCCTCGTCATCGTTAACACCCGTGAAGTTTCAAAACTTTGATCATCCAAATTCATGTTTGTTTGGTTATCAAATTCTCAAATTCTGTTGGTAACCCTCCGATTGCAGAACTGAGAACGTCCTTAATCAAATTGGCAAGAATGTGCCTGGTTGATAACTTTGAAGACAGAAGTGCAGCACCGAGACTGCCGAGACTGCTTCTTGAAAGCATTCAGGTACCCTATATATTAACGACCGGCATAAATCCCCTTATTTGGATTTTACATTTTTATAACAATAGCATTCCCGGATCGTAAGTCACCACCAAACATTGCAAGTCCGTAGTCCGTATGTTGCTTCCATGCGTAATACAAACTGTCCAAGGTCAAAAACATTGTTCGATAGATGCTCATTAAAAAGGTAACGCTCTGCGTGTATTCCGCCACCAGCGTCTTTCCAGCGTCATACAAAAGGCCCGATAGGGCGGTGGTTACTGTGGTCGCCGCAAAGAATGACACAGCGTTGAAGAGGATGAGATGGATGTACCTTTGGCATTTTGTCACGAGCGCATTCTCGGATACTTCTGTGTTGGCAGCAATAAGCACCACGTTTAACCAGGAGGCACCTGTCAAAAAAAAAAAGGTAATCATCCACTGAAAGATTTATCGAGGGGAAGAGTGGTTCGTTTCATACTTTTGCTCTTGCTACGTCTTGTTTCTTCACATTCCCTAATTACCGTATTTATTCGATTAAACGCTACCCTCGAATAAACCCCGCACCCAATCAGAATAACGCGGCGTTTATTCGAGGATTGCAAGAAAAAAAAAAACAGTACACCTGACAACTCAGTAATCTAAACTGGGTTTGGAAATTTATTTTCCTGTATGACGATGTTTCTAAGTTCGAAGTGGCCATACTTTGGATCAAGATCGTTCTTCAGAATTTTCGCAATTTGCAGTTCCGTTCAAGCCAAGAATTGCCAGTAGATCTCTGTAAGTTTAAACTGTTTCTGTTTTAAATAATATTTATATACAAGTTATCTACCGCAATTGTCGTCAGTGATTTAAGAAATAAGATTTTGAAATAAACACCACCCTTGAAACAATAGAGAACTTTAAATTCTAGTACGAAAAAGACTACGAGTACGAGATTTTCTCATAAGACAACAGTAAGCGCGCGCAAACCAGCGTCATTTTGCCGGGAAAAACGTGATACCATCGTCATTTTAGTCATGACGAGGTTTTGCAAAAATGTTGTCGAATCAAAACAATTCAACAACACGGTAGTAGTTTTGGCATTTTTCGATGAGGAAAAACGCTCAGTTACCAGCAATAAAAATAAATGAGCAACCTATACTGCTAACAAATAGTAAGATGAAGCGTACTGGTTATAAATTTCCTTAGTATTTTCGCTAAAAACGGGCAGTCAAAACTCGTACTCGTTCTTGTCGTCGTCGGAGGGACCCTAGTAGGGACCTTTAGATCGGAGTACGAGGACGAATACGAGTCGGCCTCAAAACCTCGTGCGCATGCTCGGTACGGAAATTTCGTACTCGTAGTCGTCCTCGTCCTCCGATCTTAAGGTCCCGAAGAATAACGCCGCAACGGACTCGCTCAAAATTTGAGTACAGTAAATGCAGTGTTATCTTTGGTTCAAAAAACGAGAAATAACTGCAAAGGCAATTTTATTTAGTTAAGTACAATAAGGTTTCACTACCTGGATGCCAATAAAACTACCCATTGACCTTTTTGCAGATACGGCGGCCATTTTGATTTCTATTGTTTCGAAAGACATTATGGGATGCTCATGGGGCAAAATAATATATATTTGCCCCCTGGGCATCTCATTATAGCTATTTAAAACAATAGACATCCAAATGGCCGCCGTATCTGCAAAAAGCTCTATGGTAAACAATTTCAGCTCTGCTGTCACTGTGACGAAGAGTGAGTTAACCACAATTAGAATCGAGTGTTCATTGGTGACAGATTAAGGGAAAAATCTATGCATCTTTATAAAGCTATTGTAGGGAATTTTTTTAAGGATGTCCGGGAGGCCCAGCAGTTGCCATAGTAATGGTAGAACATGCGCATTGCCAAAAGACACACTTAAATCAATATCTCAAACAATATTTCGGAGACAGCCTTTCTCCAGTTTTCTTAATCCCCGTCAAATTCTTAGCCTTATTACTCATACAGAAAAAAGCTATATAGTAGAACTGGAAACATCCACGAAAAGCTGAAATTTTTTTTGATAATGCATAACAAAGAATTTTTTGTTTTTTTGTATGCAAAAAAATCAGAGCACGCAAGCGAGCTACGTCACCAAGAATGGAGTTTCTGGCGTTTGAGTGGTTAAGAATTAGACAGAAATTGAATATTTTTGCGTCACGGGAGCAGCAAGGCTGGGTAGTAAGCGGTACGATGGTATAATGGGTAGGCGTTGGGCCGTATTTAAGGTGGCTCTAACCACTTTCAACACTTGAAAGAAACGTTCTTATTAGGATTAACACTACAACACTTAACAGCAATGTTATGGTACCATGTCAAACACCAATTGTTGCTGAAAAAAATCCGTCATTTTTGTGACGGAAAAGGTTACCGTGGCAACAGGAAAGCCCTGCAAAAACACCCCATATTTTGGCTTTGACTGCTCATATCTCAAAAACGAACTCGGTGACCCCAATTGTTTATTTCTGAAATGTAACCAGCGGGCCAGAATAAAAGTAGATGAAGAGCGGATTGAGAGCCACCTTAACTAATGAAAATGTAAGGAAACTTGGAGTTTCATCTTCGCCTGCTAATCACTTTTGTGCAATAAAAAATTGGGTCACCGAGTTCGTTTTTCAGATATGAGTAACTAAAGCCAAAGTATAGGGTGTTTTTACAAGGCTTTCCTGTTTTCATGGTAACTTATTAAGTCACAAAAATGACTGCATCTTGTTCAGCAATAATTGATGTTTCACATGGTACCACAACATTGCCGTTACATGATAAAGTGTTGTAATGTCAATCCTTCGAATAACAAGGTCTCTTGAAAGTGTCTCTTGAAACTGGTTTGAGCCACCTTAAGTTGGAGATAGCATGTGACTTGTCATTGTAGGCCATCACCGCTTACTACCACTTTTTCGGAATGAGAGAAGCCTAATATTATTGGCTATTTATTTTTGGTAGCTGGGTCTTGGTTCCTACCCAGATTTCAAGCCCTTCTTCTTTCCCCTGATGAGGTTTTTTTTTTTTTTTTTATGGAGAGGGGGGGAGGGGCAGGTTTTTTCTGGCCTCAGTTCTAATTGCTACCTTCTTTGTGAGTTGCTGCCGAGCTTTTGGCATTTATTTTCTAGACTTATTCTATGTATTCTAGCTGTTGCTTAGCGTTTCGTAACATTGTTTTGAGCATTCGTTATTATTCATGTATGCAAGTAAGAGAGAAGTAAGTAAGTAAGAGAGCCTACGGCTCTCGGGATGTATATGGATTAATACCGACGTTCTAGGTATTTTTCTGACTTAGTTCATGGTTTTTGATGATTTTATTCCTGATAGATTTTTTTAAAATTTAAAAGACACCTATTTTTCTTGATATTGTAAAAATTAAACTGAATTTTCCACTGCTGTTGCACCACCCATACAACTATGATTAAGGGATCAAGGGAACAAGTACTGGCTAATTTGGAGGTTTACACCTTCGTGGCATCGAAACGCAGACAATGGAATTGACATAATTGTGATTTTTACAGGATTTTGAAAAAATTCATGGCATAACGGCGTGATTTTCACAAGTTTTTGTGGAGTCCTCAAGGGCGTTTCTTTAGTTGTTTTGATTCTTGTTGACCATTTTTTTGCACGCACCAGAAGTCTGTTCATACGTTCCTGTCATGGACCGGGACGTGGAGCTCTTTCTTGCGCAAAATTGCGAATTGAGCATTCATTCAAGTCAAGTCAAGTCAATTTATGTAACGTCGGTAGATCCTTCAGCTACGAAACTGGTATCAATGGAAGCCGACGGTGCGCCTTTTACCCCCCCCCCCCCCCCTCCCCCCTTTCAAGGATATTTAAAGCTATACCTACACGGATCAGAGGAAAGTGGAAACAGACGTTGAAGTCACCGAGGATCGAGCTGGGGACCCCTTGCTCCGAAAGTCGCGGAACTGTTATTTGCATTAAAACAATGGATATCCAGTTCTCTGAAGCATGATACAGTCCCAAGAGTAATTGACTTGTATTGTTTTTATGTAAAGAACCCCCCAAAATGCATTGCATTACGGTATTGTGCAAGTCTTTTATTTTATGACGGTTGAGAGTTTATAACAAAAGGTTTCGGTCCTGTTACCGTAGTAACAAAAATGCACACACGCAGCCTTGATTGTCACCTTTGGAAATGGACGCTTCTGAATCAATGAATAAATTATAGTTTACAACAGAAAAGTCTTAATTTGGTGGCACAAAGGCAAATGAAATCCGTTTCCCTTTTGAGGGGCTTTTAAAAAAGTTGACCGAAAACTTATTCCAAGAGACGATAAAATCTTGAATTTAAAGACTTCACAATAAATTCTCTCGGATCCCAATTGTTCTATATATTTTTTGAAACAAAATGAATTGGCATTAATATGAATAGGGAATTTTCACTTTCATATTAACCATAGTTACTTCAAAGTGAGCACGCGATTTTAGGAATTTACTGCATTGCACGACGTCTTTTAAGTTTATATCAACTTCGATATTTTCAAATGTGAATGACTGTTCGATTTTTGA